>NC_091490.1:17700048-18000048 GCF_947461875.1 Haliaeetus albicilla | reverse complement strand
ATGAAATTTTGCTTAAACTGGTGGAAAAGGATGGCAACGTGACAGGATGTACATAAGGATGTATCCTGATTTCATAGGATAGGATGACTGCACTGGGCAAATAATATACTGTAAGATGTATTTCCTGATTTTAGATAACGCTTTAACAACAGTTTATAATTTGGAAAGCACTCCAAGCCCATATATATTGCATCCAGAAAACAAGCCTGCAGGTTTCAGTGTGTTTCTCATTTTTACCCTCACGTGACAGTTTAACTTGTTACTACTTGATTATAATTAGGTACTTGATTTTCATCAACAATAATTTCTAAGTAAGTGAAGTACTTCATGTTTTTTAAAGTAGGCTTTGCTTAATACTGTGTGATTTCAGCCAAGAACATGAACCTCTGTGCCTCAGTTTACTTATCCATAGTGTGATGAGTAGTTTACCTACCTCAGATATGATATCCAGCATCAAAAAATGTCTATGTAGCATTTTAAGCTCCAATTGATCTTAGCAACAAATTGAACTTATCCCCTGTACTATGATATATTGACCTCTGAAATCCTAAATGAAACATGTTTTAGACCTTAAAAAAACCTACTGTATCTTTTCTAACATCTTCGCTTTTCTCTTATTAGCATAGCATGCCTCTTTTTTAATCTTGTTGTACAATTCTAATTTCAAAGTCACATGTTTGGCTGAGTTTCTAACCTCTGAAGAACTACCCAGGATTAATCAAAGCTTAGTCTGTGTAGAGAGGGTCTTTTGATTCTCTTTCTTTTGCTGGCTTTAACAGGATATTGCCTGTGTAAGCAAAATCAATGTTAAATGCTTGCTAGAAGTGTCTGGGAGTTAACATAAAAGGTTCTGTCACACAAATGATGGTCCTGGAGAAACTTGAAAACTGCTTACATTTACTTCGGGTTTTGCTTAGAATGCTGCAGTCTGATGGGGGAGTCTGGCAGTGCCCAGGCATGCACACATAGTCACAGGGATGAATTTCATTGAACCATTTTCTGTGCACAGTAAAGGTAACCGAAAGAAACTGTGAACAGTAAAGTATTACTGGAAAATTATTACTGAAAGATTACTTGCATAATCTGTGTATATGAAGTATATTAATCCTGATAGGTTTTCCATTTATGTGCTGGAGACTGTTTGAGGCCCTTATAAGGACACCTGCGGAAAGATGGCTGGGGCTTATAAAGAAAAAAATTATAGAAACCATTTTAAAGGATGCTTTAGTGAGGGAATTAATGAGTTTAACTGGAAAGGTATGAGGAAGGAAATTAATTGTGCAGCCTGCCATGGGCAAGCAAGTGATTTGGAGGGGAAAGGGGAAAAACACATTTCAAAAAATGAGTGTGAAACTGTTAGGGAAAAATTGTTGGCTGCTCAAAAGTACGTATCTGAGAGAGAACTGACACATGAGACCTGATCCCAGAAAGAAGTTCAGGAAAGGGAGATGGATGTGGATTTTTAATGTCTTTGTGTGTGTGCATATGTGTGTGTGCACGCACACGCGTGCATATACATGAATGGATGTGCATATATATATATGTATATTTATATGTGAGGTTCTTCTGCTCTCCCAGAAAGAACTGTATGTGGAAATCTTGTCAAAACCTCTGTGTTTGCTGGCTTTGCTATCACGTGTGAATGAGTAACCTCAAAACTGGGGAAGACGTGGATGTATGGAAAATCATTGCGTGTGCTGTAAGGGAGTCTTGTGGTCTAGCATGGGTCTTGATGACGAGAGCAGCAATTCTGAGTGGTGCTGTTCTCGGGGGGTAATAGGGAAAGGTACAGAGAGACGAAGACTGCCCAGGAAGTGTGACGCTACAGAAAAGGGACAGAGGGGGGCCCTATTCTCAGAAACTTGTATTCTGAGATGTGGACCCCAGCAAAACAGTCTAGGGAGTGTTCAGCAAGCAGAGCTCTACATATCTCTAAGTATTACAAGTTTCGAAAGAGTTGAGAGGTTGAAAGATTTGCCTTGAGTGGTCAGTAGAAGCTGATTGCCTGAGATGTATGATGTTTTCCAAGCCACTTTTTCTGTGAGGAATTGTAATAGCGCAATGGCTTCATTCTCTAGCAATAACATCCTGTGAAGATGGCTATTTTGTTTTTTTCACAGAAGTGCCTGCTTGTTACACACATCATTTTCCTTTTCCCAGAAACCCTTATGATACACTTAAGTAGAATTTTATTTATGTCTTTTCAAATTCAGAGAGCTGAGCATGGATCCCAGCACAGAGGAGAATAGTTCTTTTTATTCCATAAGACAAGTCAGTGGGCAGTCATGATAGGGACTTAATTCTTAACGTTCTGTCTTACCCCAGCAGCAGTGCTGGAATCCATAAATGTAACTGTTTACCTTTCCTGGCAGCTTAATCGGCACTGTACCTGTTTTAAAAACACTCATATTCTTTTGGGTTATTGAAAGGCTACGTTCCAAGTTGTGGAACAATGAACAATGTGGAACTATGAACAATGTTACGGGACAGATACATATGTAGAGCTTAAAAGATGTGCTTTCTGAAATCCATAATTATAAAGTTTGCTGGACTACCCACAAAGGGGTTGAAATACATTGGTGTACTGTTCTTCATGTTATTTTTTCTTTTTGTTTTGTTTTGTTTTTGTTTTTCCTGAATGGGAGAAATTCATACAGATAGAAATTGCATGAGTACTTCAAATTTTCATTTCAGTTGTTGTGTTTGTGAGTGCATTCATATGTGTGTTTTGGGAGATGGGAAGAGAAGGCAAGAAACACCGTGTACATGTGTACTTGAATATAATATATATTGAGCAATGACCAAGGTGGCAGAGTTTGAAGATCAGATTTCTAAAATTGCTTGAGGCTTGTCTGACTCTCACGCTGAAACCTGTTAGCAGTTCCCACTGACTTCAGTGAGAGCAGAGTTAAATTAATACTGAAGGCTTTTGAAAATTAAGCAATTTATTTTCTGAACTGTGATTGAATAGCCTGACCTGGTTCTCATCTGCTGCTATTGAAAATTTAAAATAAGTGCAATTTTCTTAATCTCCCAAATTTGTTGAACGCTTGCCTATTCTTTTGTCTCCCTGTGCAAATTCTGCTGCCTGCCTGTGGGAAGCTGTGCATGCTTGTGCTGTTTAGAATGAGATGATTCCAGTAGTGTGCTTTTCTTATTGGAATGACTATTGAAAAGAGCCTAACTGCTATTGAAGATGGTCAACTGCCATGCTACTGAATTGCTTTCTTATATTTCTTAAAAACCTCTGCCAACATCTCAGAAATGAAGAATTTTAAGAAAGTATGGATTACTATGTAATAAATTATTCTTTTACAGCAGAAACTTCCTATTCAAAGTGAGCTACTTTTGGGGAGTAAATTAGAGTAGTGATTTGCTGAAGCTGTGTATTTAAAGGAGAATTATGCATAGTGCCCTTGTTTTGCCAGATCCAAATAGCTACTCAACAATCATAAATGTTTCAACAGCCTGAAGCATTTTTTTGCAAAAATACACAATAACATTTGTCCTTTTCCTCTGCAGCTTTCTTAGGACTGTTCCTATTTAGGATATCATGTTCAGAAATATTATAATTATGCTTCTAATATAAGCATTTAGATACTTTATTAGCTTGGCTATAAAGCAGAGAAGGGTGACTAGCTAACAAATACAGCTGCTTCTTGGGTTGACTGGTTGATTTCAGCAGTGCTGGTTTTGGTAGTTGTCAGTAAATTCTGCCAGATTTAAAGTGCTGTGTTTTGTTCAGCTAAGACATGTCTCTGGTGAATTGCTGAGATTGAGGTTTCAGGGCCTTTTATGCTATACTTACGGTTCATGTAGTCTGGCTGTTTTCGGAACAGGCTAAAGGTATTGTAATCAAAGTGAAAAGCGTGAACTCATAGAACTTGGTTTAGGAAACAGCTCTCCCTTAATCCAGAAAAATACCTGAGAATTGATAGCATTGGTACATCTTGTCTTATCTGAGACCTGAATCTTGCAGACACTTATGTACCCTCATAAAATGTGCATATTCGTATTGACATGGCAAAGTAGGTGTCTTTTTGCAGGATCCAGACCTTATCGTAGTTGTGGAAGTTATCCTTCTCTGCATAAATATTCTGTTTGGTTTTTTAGGCTTGCCAAACTCTCAACCTAGCTGATCACAAGTAGCAGTAAGTTCCATGAAGTGTTTATTTATTTACCTTTAAAATATTGTTTTGTGGTTTTAAAACTGCCTTTTAAATTTTTCCCTGGTATAGTTCAGGATGTGTATTATGTGAAAGGGTACCTCGGAGTACTTAGCTTAAAAAAGTGGATGTAGTGTAGAGGACGTGTCATCCCCTCTTATTTATTGCAGCTTTAATTTGGAAAGACCTAATATTTACAGATATATTTGTTTGAAATTGCTTCACAAATATATGGTTTTCCTCTGCTGTGCTAGAGTTCTGTCGTGGTTTAACCCCAGCCAGCAACTAAGCACCACGCAGCCGCTCACTCACTTCCCCCCCCGCCCAGTGGGATGGGGGAGAAAATCAGGAGAAGAAGTAAAACTCGTGGGTTGAGATAAGAATGGTTTAATAGAACAGAAAAGAAGAAACTAATAATGATAATGATAACACTAATAAAATGACAACAGCAATAATAAAAGGATTGAAATGTACAAATGATGCGCAGGGCAATTGCTCACCACCTGCCGACTGACACCCAGCCAGTCCCTGAGCGGCGATCCCCCGCCCCCACTGCCCAGTTCCTACACTAGATGGGACGTCCCATGGTATGGAATACACCGTTGGCCACTTTGGGTCAGGTACCCTGGCTGTGTCCTGTGCCAACTTCTTGTGCCCCTCCAGCTTTCTTGCTGGCTGGGCATGAGAAGCTGAAAAATCCTTGACTTTAGACTAAACACTACAGCAACAACTGAAAACATCAGTGTTATCAACATTCTTCTCATACTGAACTCAAAACATAGCACCTACCAGCTACTAGGAAGTCAGTTAACTCTATCCCAGCTGAAACCAGGACAAGTTCTCTTTTCTTTTTTCTGTAAATGAAATGGGATTTAAAAAGTTGCACTCGCTATTAAAGATTCAAATTTGTGATCAGTGTTACATTCTACAGTTAAGTTCTCCAGTTGTATTATTGAAGTTCACGTTAACCATGCATGCTCTGCCTGAACTGATTTGAGCCTGGATACACTAGAGCTGAGTTTACACAGTTCTGTGTTGTGTGGTTTTGCTTGGTTTGATTGGGCTTGATTTGGGATCTCTGTACTTCAATGTTGCTAGCTTTTCTCCTCCCCATTAAAACTTTGTTTTCTATTTCATAATGTCTGTGATTTTGCTTTATCTAGGCTGTCTCACCTCACTGTTTCCTTGGATAATAAAGGGATAATGTGGATAATGAGCTAGTTTTTTCAGTATTGTTCCCTCTTCCTGTCTCAGCATAGCAGAACATCTTACATGCTTTTGTGGTCACTGACAAACATTTTTGCTGAGCAGCCCACAATGCTGCTAGCTGTATTCCGTCTCTACTCCTGTGCCATTTAAAGCCCCTCTGTGCAGGCTGAATTGTTTCTTCCGGTTCATGATACTTCACTCATTCCTGTAGTATCTCAAGTGATTAAGCATTGCATTGTAGATTCAATAACTGTACTTAGATCCTTCCATCAGTTCCTCCGAAGTGTCTTGTAATGTGGCAGCTACAGGTGCAAATATGTTTAATCATATATACTTTCATTTACTGATCAATAACTATCTTAAACATCTGAGCTGTGATAGATTTCCTTGGAAAACTGCATTCACCAGTGCAGTGCAGTGAGGACTATAGAAGGATATGAAGTAAATATAGCTTTTAATACAGAATTTTCTTTTAATACAGAAATGATCTGTTATTTAATTCTGTAATGAGACAGGTGGGCAAACAAATAACTGTGCCTATAAAGCAAAAACATGAACTGGCAGCACCGCAGTAGAAACTGCAGGCTTGATTTCTCTTGACTCATGGTAAATATAAGATAACGTACTTCTTAGAAATGTGGCAACAGTGGGGGAATTGGCACAGAGAAGCTGTAGTGCTGCAATATCCCACTCTAGCTTACTGCATCCATTAGTTTACTTGTCCATATTGTAATTGCTGTCGATACCTAAAACTTTTTCCCTCAGTTTGTGGTTAGGTAATTTCTCTAACAGCTCATTGTTACTGTGGAAGAGTTGCACAGGAGGCAAGCCCAACAGCCGGTGTATTTCACTCAGCTTCTGAAGCATTTGTTTGCATCACGTTCTTTTTCTAAGAAAATAAATAATGTGTGTTAACAGCAGAGTAAAACTGACTTTGTTGTGGTGGGCTTATGTGGACATGGTTTTAGGAAGAGGGTTAAGGGGACCATCCTGCTCTCCACATGTGGGATCTCACCCGGCATGACACATGGGACAGACACCCTCTTTTACTTCCCCCATCCAGATCATATCTGTGTTGATCTGGGCTTCTGCTCTGACTTCTGCCATGGAGTATGTGTATTCCTAGTCACAGTTAGTGCCTTTATGCCTTTTATATAGCACAGATAGTTCTCCCTTGGGTTTTGAACAGGCTATAAATTTGGGATAGAAGCGTGAGAAAGCATGGATGCTCTGTTTGTCAATTCTCACACATTGACCACTAGTCTAGTGTGGGGGCTTGTCCTGTAATCCTGAGGTATGCATTGGTGTAGAGACTTTCATTTGTTTTTGTGTGGGCTTTCTATGTCTGCCCTTTAAAACTATACAGGCTTCCTCATTTTGGATCCTAGCCCCAAATTATTCTGGGCATTCTTCAGGTGCAGAGTTATGGGCATACAGATTACACACTTTATGTGTGGGATTTTGTGAATCGGGTTCATAAAACTTATGCAATATTGCATGTCTGTGTGTAAATTGTATAAATTTTGAATCCAAGTGATACACAAATCTTCAGTGAATAGGTTGCAGAACTCCCTGTCATTTATTTTTATGGCTAATGGCTTTTTTTATATTCCATTTTCTACAAGTTTTCATTAAGTAGTACATGTGAAGTGCTTCAACTTGACTTTGATGCGCATTCAGTATCAGAAGGAAAGATCAGGCCTTTTATCTCTAAACTACAGATCAATTACCTTTCTAAACACTTACTTCATAATTTTCCTTTAAATAAAAAAGGAAAAAAAAAGGTACCACAATCAACTGTATTAAGACAAGAAAAATGAAAGTAGTTAGAAAAAATGGAGACATCACCTGAGATAAGGTACAAGGGAGCATGGACCTGCCATTGTAGGATTAGATACAGGTGCACAATAATCATATAGAGTGTAAAAGAGGAAATGGTACCTCACATTTAGAAGTAAAAAAGTCCTTAATTTCTTGAAACAAGAAGATAGCTGGCTTGCTAATGAATTAAATATGTGACAACTTTTAAGTGTAGCACAGCTGCTGGGTTGTCAGAGCAGGTGTCTTTATCATCAGCAGAATTTGATGGTATTATGCTTAGGATGAAATAACCGCTTGTTTCAAAACCAGTCTCTAATATCCTATGTGAAGGTCGGTCTCGTAGATTTCATTCCTTAATATTCTAGCTGACATTCCCATTTTCTGAAGTATGAGTCTTTAGATACATAAGTCTTAGATATTGTAGTATCAAGAAGGCTACTATGTGCAGCATTGCAATTAGGTAGAGAAAATCCTCTTACTATGGTACATTTGTGACCTGTAAACGAAAACTTCCAAATTGGTTTGGGTTTATTTTATTTTATTTTGTTTGTTTGTTTGTTTTTGGTTTTTTTTGTTTGTTTGTTTTGTTTATATGTTTTTATTAGGACTCTTGTAATAGCGCAGTCAGGTTCTAAATATGAGTGTTTTTTGATTCAGCACTGTAAAACTTAAAAAAAAAAATAGAAATAGCATTGGAGTTCAATGTAGATAATAAAATACTAACATGGTCTTACACAGCTTGTAGGTTCAACTTACGAGGTATTTTTCTTTTCTCTTGAAGTGACATGACATTGAGTTATTATTTCAGAAAGGAAGAAGTGAAACTGTTATTTTATTAATTTATATTCCAACAATATTAAACAAGCTAGTTTAAAAACACAAGAATCCCCTCTTTGAAACTAACAAAATAGTCAAATGCAGAAGAAGCTATTAAAAATTGTCTTTTAATAAAAGTTTAAAGTCTTCAAAATATATTTGCCCCTCGAGCAAACTTTTTTCATTTAATATTGTGTCTGTTAATTAGTGCTTCAAATTTGCAAATTCTTTATTGGTTTATATCAATGTAATACCCAAAGCTCATCTCATTGCCAGATTTGAATGAAATATGATCCTGTTTATTCTATTAAAATGAAGGCTTGAAATTGTTACCCAAATGCCACAGGAATTCTTGCCATTTTCTCATCAAATTCCTCATCAGATTTTTTGTTAAAGTCACATTGTTTTAGATTTTGAGCCTTGGCATTTAAATGAAATTCAATGTGCCCCACTGGAGAAAACATCTGCAGGGACATATTATGTACAATATCCATTCCAATCAAGCAGGAGTGTACTGTGTGACTGAATGAGAAGCTTATTCTTACTCCACTTAGATTTACCCTGATGTGGCTATTGAGTCAATCTGTGAGAAGAAACGTTTAGAAAATTAAATGAGCAGAACAGGAAAGATTTTTTTTAATACTCAGAGCAAATACTTCCAGTTGCACAATATTAATTTAAGAATGACATTTCTTAAAAGAACCTGAAGGAGTTTGGTGCCAAATTCCCTCAGAAATTCAATGGGACTTGGGAATCAGAGCCCCCAGGGTTCCTTAGCAAATCTCTCTGAGTGATTAGTATTAAGGGTTTTCTCTGAATATAAAATCATGATCTACAGAAACTGAAGGGAGCAGAGAGGTGTTGGGGAAGAAGGAAAAGAAAGAAATCAGTTCTGTAATCCTATAACATATATTAAAAAGTTGCCGAAATTCTATAAGCATGAGGTTAGCTATCAGTAAAGATGACCTGGAACAGGCCCTTTTCTTTTTGAAGCAGCTGCCTTACACGCTAAACTTGTCCCATGTTACCAGTTGGTGGGCAAAAAAAAAGCAGTATGGAGGAGCGAGCCCTTGTACAGCAGCAGTGGGTGTTTGTGGAACCAGCTTATTTTCCTAATGAGGAATTCAGACCAAAAAAAAAAGTCTCTTTAAAATGTATTTATGGTGAGAGAGCCCTCTGCATCCTTTGAAAGGCTTATTTTTACAGGCAGAGCACCTGCCTGTAACACCTCTTCTGCTGCAGAGCTGTGAATAAGAGCTGTTGTTATGAGCTCTTCAGCTACTTCAAATAAAGACTAGAAGAGATGTGGCAGTGGAGGTGAGGGGGTCACTCCAGAGAATCACTAGAATTGATCTGTATTTAGCACTACAGGCCATGAGGACCACATCAAGAATACCAGGTCCAGTTTTTGTGCCTCCTAATACAGGAAGGACATTGATAAACAGGGATAAGTTCAGCAGAGGGCTAACAAGATGGAGCCAGGCTGTTGACAGTGGTGCGTGGTGAGAGGAGGAGAGACAACAGACAGAAATTGGAAAAAAAAAAAAAAGAGAGGTTCTGACTGGATGTGGGGGAAAACAGTTTCCTTTTGAGGACAGTCAGGCATTGGAATGGAGTATGCAGTCTCCGTCCATGGAAGTTTTTAACACCAGGTTAGATGAAGCCTTGTTTAACCTGATCTGACTTCAGAGTCGGCCCTGCTTTGAGCAGGAGTTTGGGCTAGAGACCTCCTGAGGTCTCTTCCAACCTGAATTGTCCTATGATACAATTGGATTTGTAGAGGAGGTTTGGGGGTTCTATTTAAAATCTTCCCCACTCCCTTCTTGTCCTTACCCTACCCCCTTCTCTCAGATTATTATTTAGACTTATGTAAATGTGATCGTCCAGTAGTGTATAGTTCCTTTCAAGAGCACTTCTGGAAAAAGTGATTAGTAGTTAAAACCAAAACAAAACACAACAAGCCAGCAAATACAATCAGGAAAACTTGTCCAATACGGTTACCAGATAGACATCATTCAATTTGTAGGGTACAGAGAAGAAAGAATAATGATAAGGAAACAGTAAATTTACAGTGGAGTTGAATTCCGTGTGTAACTTTGTTTATATAATATGCCTGTCTGACAAAAGCAGGCACATTAAAACTTATAAACATATGATTAACCCAGGCAGTGTAGTTCTAAACTTCTCAGGTTCACGTCTGCTTCCTTCAAGTTTGACGAAACAAGAGAGTTGCACACTGAATTTGGAATTCAGCAAACTTGTACACCAAAGAGAAGAGGTGTTACTGAAAATATTCTGGTTGAAATCTCTTGCATTTGACACCCAGAAAGTATTTATGTATAACTGTCAAAGTAGCCCTGCAGTAAACAGGCAGTTTCTTAGAAATTAGGTAGATCAGATAGGAATTGAGTAGATCAAAGGCCACTACAGTTAGTGCTCTCTGCTAACGGAAAGTAAGTCTGGTACACCCTATAGCTGACTTCATGAAAAAGGTAATTTTAAACACAAATTGTAACATATGGTCTTAAGAAATATCCTTCGAATCGTTTTGTTTCTGATCTGAAAGGATTCAGAAACTCTTAACTGCTTTCACCCTATTGTGCGAGTGAAGGTAATATTTTTTTAAAAAAAGGATAGCTCCCTACCTCACCATAAAATGTGAAATTTGTTTTCTTTTGTATTTTAAATATAGCAGTAATGAGGAAAAATGGATGATGAACAGAAAGCGTGGGTTATTCTGTCACCTGACAAGTTAGACAAGTTGGGGCTTTTCAGTGGCCATGAAAGGATAGAAAAAGCTAATCAGTAATGATTTTCCATTCTTGTCCTGCATGACCTTTAAGGACAAGTCATGCTCTGTGGAGGCTGCAGTGCTAGTAGGTTTTAAGGAGAAATGTGAAGCATGGTAAAATAGGTCTATGAATATTTTGGTCATAGTGGGACAAACAGGAGGGGAAGCATGAACTAAAACATCACCGTGCTTGTTCAACAATTCAGGTCACTTCTGCTTGCAGGAAGGAAGTTGGCTGATGACATGATAAGTGAATAAATATGTACATCAAGACTGGATTGTTTCTTTTTTCATAATGTTTCAGCCTTTGCTGTATACTTCAATAGCAGTGTGAAAAATATAGTGCTAAAATAGGAACAGATACTTTGTATATTTCTCTTGGTGATTCCCTATTACATTTGCAGACATGACATGTCAAAGATGAATTTCTGAACTGCTTCTTCAGCAAACTCAGCTGGTCTCTGAATTTCAGAGTCAGATTCTTTCTAGCTCAAACATAATTATCACTAATAAAAGTTTCAGTAGGTCTAACTCTGCTTTCAGTTATAGCCAGGTAATCTCCTTATCTTTTGTAAGTAGAAATACAGGAAATTATTTTCCTCTTGCAATGGTATGATTTTGGGTTTGCATTTACATTATAAAAGTAATTCTTCACAATGCATGTGTTGAATCTGTCTTGCTTTCCTCTTGCTACTGTCTCTGCAATGCTAACATGAGTAAAAATAGTACTTTAATGGTTATTTATTTATTTTGGTCACTGAAGTTAATAATTATGATTCTGAAGATAGGGATTTTTATGTGAAGGAGCAAGCAGACTTATTGAATAAGCAGTCACTATTTTTACAAGCAGAGTACATGTTCAAAACAGAAAGCTGCTAATACCACAGAGATAAAAGGATAATTTACACTAATTTATGAAGCTAATTAATCAAATGAACTGAGTATATTAACCAGTTGGTGATATTCTGCTGAGCAGGAACTGAAACAGTTAGAAACTTCTTCAGACTTTTTTTTATTACCGTGACATACTGTAACTTATATTGCAAGTCTCCTACAGTGATGACCCTTTCATAAACACTGACAGCTTAAGCAGTTTTAATAAACAAGAAATGTGAAAGCTCATGCTTACAATGTCCAGGCAGATTCCTCTTTGTATCATAACATTTCCTTAATGAATTACTGAGAATGAAAGATACAGTATGTGAAGACCCCTCTGGGTGTAAATATTATGGGTATGAAAGTATTTTAAATATTTAGTACATGATTATTAATAAGAACAGTAGGGATTTATCTGAATTTGTAGCACATGTAAAAAAAATATCGTAGTTGCCATTCTATGCAGTTTCAGAAGACTCTGCAGTGGGAAAAATGTGTTTCTACTAAAATTGTGGTAAATAAAAAAACCAAAGAGATGTTGGTTTATATTGCCTAGAGTCTGTATGAGATGCAAAGGCAATGTATTTCAATGTTAGATTTCTTGGTAAAACCATCAGCAAAGATGGAGCAAAATTTTTCAAGATAGGTGCAAGTTTTGCAGAGGCAGGCCAGATAAGGCCACCTAAATCCTTTAAAGCAGAATTAAGGCTTGCTTTCTGATGTGACAGAAATGCTGTGTAATGAATCCAATTTGTCTCTAGAAGCCAGTGGGAATGAGACATGGAAAATAAATGAGAATTTTTCTCAGAGCGTCCAA
Source organism: Haliaeetus albicilla (assembly GCF_947461875.1). Taxonomy (NCBI): domain Eukaryota; kingdom Metazoa; phylum Chordata; class Aves; order Accipitriformes; family Accipitridae; genus Haliaeetus; species Haliaeetus albicilla. Next base: position 17,987,552 of record NC_091490.1, on the reverse strand, counting down.
GGCAAATCTGTAGAAATACTTTCCCACATTGTAGAGTGCATAGTACAGGTGACGTGGGAGCTGCTTCCCAGTCGTACAGCTGTACAACACTTTGTTGACATAAGAGCTGGGCTACAGGCTTCTATCTGCTATGCATGTTCTGGTACATTGACAACACCTGCAGTAACCTGGCAAGAAATGAGACCTATATATCTGGAATGAAGTTGTATGGCCGAGACTGGTATGGAAAGCTTAGGTAGGGGTAGGACCTGAGACCTGAATCTGTGCAGTTAGCTAATGGCGTGTGTTGGCATCCTATGTTGGAGGGAGTGAGGTTATGCAGCAGAAAGTTTTGAGGTAAGATGAGAGAGGAAGTGATAGCAGTTTATCTGCCCCTTATTTAGTGCTGCTCATGACAGTAGCTGACTGAAGTAAATTTAGGGATCCCTGCTATCAAACATAAAATTCAATGAGATGAAATCCTGTTTGTCTGGATTCAGTAGTATCTTCAATAACCTTTGGAGATTTGTTTTCTATTCACTTTTCATTCCTTCTTTTCTTGAACTTTAATTTCCCGCACCTTCATGCTAAAAACTGCCTACTCTGTCAGTGATATGTCATGCTGGTAAAGAGAAAGCACAAGAGCAGAATCTAAATAGAAAGGTCAGTTCTTCTTCCTGCCCAGTCCTTTTCCCACATTGGAAGAGTTGAAAGCAATAGCCTCTCTGATATCCTTTGAACCTCTTGTCAGCTGACATGAATTGAAGCAACCCTTAAACTACTCAACTTTGTTTTGTGGTCAAAACTGAATGGAGTCAAGAAAGAATAATGTTCCAAAGTGGACTTCTGGGTCTTAAGCCACCATACAACTCAGTGCATAATGAATACAACATGCCAAACCAGTATTTCCAGGACTATCATTACAAGAAATTGGAAAGAGGATCTTTTCAGATGTAGGAAAAAAAAAATTTTGGAGGCAATTTCCCAGTAGCTTTCAGAAAGAGAGGTATCCTTAAGTTTTCATTATGTCTTTGAAGGTCTCTCCTTAACATATTTAATGCCGACTAGTACAGCAGTCTCTGCCTTTCTATGTTAAATCATTAACTGATGATATCCAGTTTGTAGTTTCAAGGACACTTCATATTTTTTGCCTCTTTTCAATTTGTAGAATAGTTCCTCCCCCTGGTAATTCACACACATTTTTATTGCATACTGAGTGGCTTCAATTCAAATGTCTTATGTGAACTTGAGCATCTTTCAGGATCAAACCATAAACTATGAGTTTCAGAAATAGTTATAATTTTAGGGATTAGTGCTTTTCAGTGCATGGAATACATTTTGTAAATTATGTATTGTGGGAGAGTTGCTGGTATCTTCTTAGAAACAGTTGCTGCAGATCAAAACCATTTTCCACTCTATTGTCCTTTACCATATCAAATAACAATTGAAACAGCAGCAGCAGCCAATGAACATGGATCAATGATATCTTCAGCCACTGCATTTGTGTAGGTTTAATCCATTTACGTGAAAATCAAGTTACTGCTGGCCTGTTTTTTCTTTACTGGAAACAATTGATAACATTACTTCAGAAGAAATTAATCCAGAGAATTAATTAGCAGAATCTAATATCCAATAAATGTAGTCTTGAGAAAGATTTCATGGGTGGTCAATTGTGACATTAAATGGAAGGTAAAAAAATAGATACCGTTAGTTGTTTTCCATAATCAAACAGAAGTGATGGAAAAGCAACAAATAGGATGACATTGACTTTGGAGAAAAATAAATAGGTCGGTTCTTGTACCTGTCACAGAAAAGCTTTGAGAACATTTTTTTCGTGTTTTTGGCTTAGGCCCATATTTAGGGGCTTAAATTTTTGGAAGAAATACTTTGGAAAAAAAAAAAAAATCATTGTTTCCAGGCCAGTGAGTTTGATACTTTGATACTGCAGAAGCTGCACTGGTGTTTTAGGATCAAATTCAGCCCTGGTCAGTAGGAGCAAAAACAGTTAACGCTTACTACCTTCATCGTGGTTCCTGTGGCTTTTAGTAGTTTAAGTTTTTGCTGTTGAAGAAATTGGACTTTGCATGTGATCAGTTAATGAAATTTGGTTGATGAGTGGTAACCTCCTTAGCTGTAGTAGTTGAATTTTTTGAGTCCAACCCCTTTTTTATTTTATCATTATTAAAGTATTTCACTTAGAAATACAAATGGAGGTCAGTGTGCTATTTCATGAGGGCTGTGTGTATGTACAGCCAAGGACTTTGAGCCAGATTTTCAAAGGTATTTAAGAGCCTGAACTTTCAGAGAGATGCCTAAGAGGATCTTTGAGAGACTGTCTGCATGTTTAAGCAGCTAAATGACTTTTAATATCTCGGATTATTTTTGAAAGATTTAAGCAAGTGTTTAAGCACCTTCTTGAAACAGCGTTTTAGTAAGAGTGAAGGTTTCTTAAAATCCTGAGTAGGTCATATTTTTCTGGGGATGGGAGTTGTTCATGCACCTACCCAATGCAGAAGATATTTCTAAAAATTGGTCATATTTCATTTGAGAACTCTTTCTTTTTAAAAACTGGCTGTTGCTGCTGACTACAGTAGATGTAACTTTAAGGAAAAAGAAACCACTTTCCAGATAGAAATTCTATTTTAAGCCATTTCTTTCTTGACCCATAGGCCTACATATCCCTGACTTAACTCTGTAGGCTGTAGCTTGTCACAGAGAATGATTCTGCTTTTGGCAGCTGTGCTCATTCAGCGTGTTTGCTAACTTAGCAGCAAAGTGCTTCTCTATTTGCTTTGTCTTGGTGTCTGAGCAATGACTTATTTACCGAAACATTTCTTTCTCTCTCTTTTTTTTTTAACTTATTGGAATTGATTGTGTGAGTGAAATTCAGGATGTTGTGACTGCAGGATTGCATGCTGTCAGTTTTTCTAGGAGGTATTATATACTTGTAGGACCTTGTGTTTCACTCATTACTCTGACTAAAATAAAGAATAAGTGACATAGGAAAACATGCTGTGTTCATATTCATATTAGAAATCTTTCTGGTGCTGTCTTACTTGTAAAATTAGGGATTTTTTCAAGATGTAAGGTTTTTGGATGTATTTAAATTAGTAGTTGATTTTTTTCAGAAAAAAAGCCCTGAGGCATGTGTAAAACTAGTGGCTACATAAAGCTGAAGAATCAGATGTCTGCTGGGCAAATTGACAGAACTCATTAATCTTAGATGCAGTGTACTATAGAGTCTGTCCTTTCATGCACCTGCCCATGCCTAAAGTAATTACATGATGGCACTATTAATACTGAAGAGCTTGAGTGGGGATAGGGTTATCTTCTCTTCTTAGTAATTGATTGCTAGCTGATTAGTGGACAACATTTTTCCTACACTGTAATTGCCTTTCTGCTATTGTAGCCTCTCTAACCTGGGGGTTAGGCCATCTTACTGGTTTTGAGGCCTCGACAATAGTACCATAGCCCTCAAAGTAATGAACTGGAACTCAGTCACTGTGAATTCCCCAAACAGAAGATGACTAGTTAAATGTATTTCTATGATAGCATATTTTACAATAATCAGACAACAGAAGATTTGTTGCCTTCCCTCCCACCTCCTCTTTCTATGAAGATATTTTCAAACCCTCTGATTCCTGTGTGGAGAAGCAAGCAGTTGACTTCTATTAAATCACATCTGTTGCTTGTATAAAGTTATTATCTAAAATGTATCAGAACCGTGTAATAAGCTTGTATGGTTTTTTGTGACCCTATAGAAATAGCAAATGTATAGATTTGCTTCTTTAGGAGCAAACTAGTAATAAAGGAGTGTATGAATTCTGCAGTGGGGTGTCAAAGATCTGCTGGTCTCTAAAAATCATTATGTTCTCAAATTCTGAAGGTTGACTCTGTGATGCTTTTGTTGAAACCTGGTAGATATTAGGCTGCTGCTTGGGTAAGTCTGGAAAACGAGGCATCTTTTACCATGAAGTTGTCTGTAGAGGGCAGATGATTTCCAGGGCTACATAGTCCTTCAGCATTTCTCCTACCCTGTGACCCTAGATGCCAGATGTACTGGCATGGGGACTCAGATCTGCTGACCATCTGTACTTGGCATGCAGGTTCATGAAGCTGGAGACGAAAGATTATACTGTAGGACACTTGACAGATCTGAATCTTAGGAGTAAGTTAGACATGAAATAAATGCTAATTTCCATTCCTCAGCTTTCTATGTACCTGAAAAATAAAACCTACCTTACATCAGCCTTCAAGTTATCTTGCTTTCTCTCTCTTCTGGTATAAGTGGTTATTTTGTATAACTCTGCACTAAACCAGAGTCATACTAATTTTTGAGTTTTCTTACACTGGTCCTGGACTCAAATGGGGTAGAACAACATTGGTACAGCAAAGAAATCTCTAAACTCTGCCTGAATGCTGAACCATATACTTCCTTGCTTGATTATCAGTTTATTCTATGGTATACTCAAAAGACTGATTTTATTAACATTTTCTAAAGACTTCTGATTGGCCCTGTTCAGGACAATTGCTTAGCTTAATCACCAAAGTGGACATCTAGGTTTAAATTATGGAACCAGTTCCCTAGACTGCTATTTCCAAAGGTATTTAGGGGCAGTTAGAAATATTACCCAGTATGATTTCCAGTATTTTGTTTATGAATCCAGCCAGAGGCATATTCCTAAGCAGAAAGTGCAAGAACACACAGTTGTCCACTGTCTGACATAACCTGCCTGGAAGGACATTTCATTTTTTAACGTCTGTAAATTACCAGGTACCCTAAAGAATGATGATTTGCCTTAGGAATCATACTAAACTAGTCAGAAATCTAAATGACTTCTGGCTTTCTGCTTGATGCAGCCCTGCAAAATAACACAAACATAGATGAGATGATCGAGTATTTTGATTGATGGATTTGTGGTAGCCTGTGGGCTATGGGAAGGTTCATATGGAAATCAAATCCCATGACAACTGACTTTCATGAGTGCTAGTTGAGGTTTCAGACATGCTTTCCCTCAGCTAATGGAGATTTGCACCTGACTGGTGATTCTCAAAATAAACTGCTGACAGATATGTGGCAGATATAGAGAAACTATAGAGTTTCTCTGTGAACAGGCTGAGAAGGGGAAAAGTGTTAGAGGCCTCCACATCTCAGAAGACATGGAAAGGTTCAGAGGGCTTGGTGGCTGAAGAAAATGAGGAGGGGCAAACTGAGTTCTGCGTAGGCTTAACTTGTGACATGACTGCCATTACAAATGCACCTTTTAGACCTAGAAAATGAGCCTCATGAATTTGAGTTGAGAGAAAACAAGCTTTCCTGTGCAGGGTATATCTGTGCTTCATGGCATGGCCAGCCTTCGAGAAACTGAAGTCTGTGCATCTGTGTAGATTCACCACACAGGCCCACTTATGCTGGGTATTTTAACAACTGCATATACTAGTTACAAGGAGACACCCTAGTTTATGCTCCATGCCCTTATACAGTATTCAGTTGAGTTGTCCTTTACACATTTGCCTGGGATTACAAACTGAGCCTCTACCATTCTTAGTGAGTTAGCATTCATATAAAAATGTCTAGCACACAAGCTGATGCAAATTGCAGCACTTTTTAGCATTTACAGGAGGATGACAGGGGATTAGGGATGGATATTAGAGAGTCTTCGGGTCATAATAGAAGTGTGTTGTCAGGAAAGGGGAAAATCCTTCTCATTTTTTCTCCTGATTTCCTTTGTTTTCTGCAGACATAAAACAGGCAGTTCTTTGCCCCATAAAATTTAAACCAAGCAGCTTGAACTGCATAAGTCCTTAAAGCAGTCCTTATAGCTGTATAATTGTTAAAACCTTATTTGTTGGATGGAAGGAGAAAGAGCAGTCTTTCCCAGTAAATGCTAAAGAATTTTTAGAAAATATTAAATGTAATATATGCATGCACTTATTCTAAGTGGGCCTATATTATGTGTCGTAAAAAAAACTTGAAAATGTTAAGGTTGCAAAATGTAACTTTCAAGTCAGGAAATGCCAGCATTAAGGTTGCTCCTTTAAAAGCATTTGGCTGCTTTGTGGCTATGTTTCATGAACAGTCTTTAATTACTGGATCACATGCTGGTTTTTTTCCTACAGGACCACTGCCTCATTCACTGCACAGATGGGTTATGTTCTCTCGGTTCAAAATTTTAGCTTCGTTGTTTCATGTGTGGCCCTAACTCACATTATCTGGGAAATACTCATATCCTGCTCTAATTAGAGAAATTTTCACTTCCACACAGGCTTATCTGGTTTGCTCACCATTATAATTGCAAAATGCTTCTCAAGTATTTATACATTAATTTTCGTGATACCTTTGGAAGGGGGGAAGTTGTATGTCCATTTTACAAAGGGAAGACTGAGCCACGGAATGATTGTTATGGACTTACCCAGGTATTTTGTCTAAGATAGTCAGGACCTGATTTTTCAGGATGCTTAGTGGAGTATGTGATAATTTGTATATTTTCTGGTAGAGTTCCTCTTGATTTCTGTCAGGTGTTGACGTTTTTAGCACTTCCAGAAATTACAAATTGGACATCTAGAACACAAAGGGCACACTCTTTTTAGCCACTTGGGCTGTTAGTGCAGTCACAGATTGTTATAGCTAAGAAATCCAGAACAAGTTAAGAGGACATTCTTATGGTATCCAGGACTATTTACAGCAAGTCGCAAAAGCTCCCCATCACGTTCTATTGAACTTAGGACCTTTTAAACAAAAACTAATTCCCAAGAAAAAAGCAGAAGAGATGAAAGGCATTTTCTCTACCCTTAGTGACTCAAATGAGTTAAAATGGCCAAATTATTAAAAAAATGGACTGTGCCTCATGAGAAGCACTCATTCTTAACCAGTTTTTTTACCAAGATGACTTGAGGAAAAATGTATTTCTGAACCTCTGATCTGATTAATTTAACATTATGATGTGAGCAAGACCCAGCTCCTGAAAATCCCAGACTTCTTCTAATTTCCAGTTTAACTGTGTGTTTGATGTCTTATCAATGCTACTCTTTACATTAAATAATCTGTCTCCTTTTTTAATATTTGCTTCCCAAATTCATGTATTTACTCATTGAATCTACATCTAAGCTCCACAAAGGAACTTCTGAGGTCCTTTGGTAAAGCAGGAGTCACAATGAAGTCCTCAGTCCTTCATCTGTCTTGAGTATGAGGGCATCTTTCTTTTTTTGCTATGGATCATAGGAATTACATTTTGCTGAATGAAAATGAACCGGAAGATGTACACCAGGAGCATACTTAATACTCTCCAGTGCTACTGGGCATTCAGTTTAGAACCTGAAGCAGATGTGGACAATAGAATGTTAACACCAAGGGGTTTTGTGTATGGATCCCATCCTGTTGATCTCAGTAGATGTTAATTTTGCCATACTAATTGATACTCTCAGATTTTAGCACCAGGAACATTTCTTTAAATCAACTGCATAAACTCTTTTGCAGTCAGGGATGGTAACTGTTAAGAGTAGTAGGCTGCCAACACACGACTAGGCATATGCTTTGTTAATGAAGAAAGATTTTTTTGTAGATAGCAGACAAATGTGGAGATTTGTGAATGATGGGGAAGAACAGGTCGGCATAGAATCATAGAATCATTTAGGCTGGAAAAGACCTTCAAGACAATCAAGTCCAACCATCATCCATGCCCACTAGACCATGTTCTGGAGTACCTCGTCTACGCACTTTCTGAATACCTCCAGGGATGGTGATTCAACCACTTCCCTGGGCAGCCTATTCCAATGTCTGACAATCCTCTCAGTAAAGAAATTTTCCCTAATATCCAACCTAAATCTCCCTTGCAAATACATGTGACATGGAAGGGACAGGGGCTGACTCATTGTACATCTACAACTGAATTGTGTGTGCATGTATGGGCTCTTGGGCACAGGACTGAATGGGCCAGGTTTATTGCCTATCTGGGTCCAGAAGCAGAGCAGACATGGTGATTCTATACTGAGAGGAGGAGCAGACCTATTGCCAAGAAAGTGACCAGTCACCTCTAGGGTACAAATTGTCTTCTCTACCTGCTGTGATGTTATGATGAAACCACATTTCCCTTTATTTTCCTTCTTTCCTTAATGTCATTCATTCTCCTGTGATGATAAAATAATGACAAAAATCATCAAGGTAATGAAAGAAAAAGTAAAAATATTAGTCAGAGGAACACACTTTGTATATTCAGCCCAAGCAGTTGAAGCTGGACATAGTGACAAGGGAAGTGTCATGGGAATTGCTGGGCAACCTTAACTACAGGTGATGTTACTGGCTCCACCTGTAATATATATTATCTAAAACTATTTAAGCAATGTTGTCCTTCACTGTCATGTTTCGTATGTTGAACTTTTTGAACAGCGAGCCTGAAAATAACAAGCTGAGCTCATTAGTAGATTAGGTGCTGCAGTGAATCCATGTGTTCACTGTTAGTTCTTGTTCTTCAGTTTGATAGGGTTTCTTTTAGAGAGCAATTACATCTGATTGACATGTTTTCATGTGCCTCTAGCCCTGACTCCTTCTTACTAAACAATTCTAGATCAAGGACAGTGACTTTTCTACTGCCATTAACTAAAATCAGGATCCAGGAGAAAAAGTTAAATACCTTTTAAGATGCGACTTGAAACAAATTATAAAATATGTATAAAGAGGAATATATTTTGGTTTCGTATACTGTAGTTGTTGAAAGTCAAGTAAAAAACATAGTGTAAGGCATGGACATGCATTAAAATTAAGAAACAAATTCTGTTTTTTCTACTTCAGATAAGAAAAACAAAGTAGAGGGCCAAATCCTATCACTAAATGTGCATATAGCTTTTCCATGTAATTTGCACTTCATCATTCAGATTAAATGATGTAATTTAGTGAAGTTTTATACTAATAATGCTATTATACATCCTGAAATCCTAGTAAATAGGAGTGACTTTTTTTTTAATGAAATGTTTCCCTGGAAAAAAATGCATACTTGAGGATACCAAGTATTCTTGCCCACTGAATTTTGCTGTTTATGGAAAAAGCCTTAATTTGAGAAGGATTAAAGGCTTAAAAAGTAAACAAACAAAAATCATTCCTCCCTTACTAAACCCACTATAACTGAATGTTTGCTTTAGTTTTAATTCAATTTGTTATCTTGTACTTTGTGGGTTTATTTTTTTGAATTTAAAATTTATTTATGGGTTAAAATGAAACAGAAGTCTATTCCCCTCGCCCTTTACACCCCAGGCTAAAGGGATGTATTTTTATATCCCTTGCATTCACCTATTATGATCTGTTAGCAAAAATTATTTCGTTGAATTTGTGTTTTGATGAAGTTGAAAGATTCTATCAGGATTGTCCAATGAAGAGGTTTTGCCTGAACATAGTAAGTATATAAGCAAAAACTACATTTGCTCTCCTTTTATAAAACAATGGGTCTTTTTTTTCCCCCTGATGCCTGTCTTGGGAAGCTGCATAACAATTTGTGTTGCTTAAATGAGCTATCTTAAGTAAGTTGTCACGCTGTAGCTTTTAAAGATACTCTGACTGGCCAGGGAGTTGATATTTTTCATTTGAGGGCATATTTGTGAAGCAAAGAACATTTCACTCTGTTTTGGATCCCATTTTCACCTATCTGTTATAAATTTGCAGAACTCCCTCTAAATTTCATGTATCTGTTTCACAGGCTAGCATATCTAGGACTTTCCTGTTCTCAGACCTTTTTGACCACTGGGTTATTCTGTTTGAATGTAATAGCTAGTCAGAACTGGCTTACAAATTTTATAGTGATTGGTGTGCAGAGTTTTACTTGCATTTTCTTTCCAATTTTGTTTCCCATCTTGCACAAATTCACTGCTGAATACCAATTCTCAGCATTGGTATCATGGTAGGAGGTTTGGAATTATGATCAGCTTCTTTTTCAAGGGAAATGCAGCTCCACAAGGAAAGTGCAGATGAAAAATAGGGTGATAAATAGCATGGAAAAATAACCAGAAACACTCCTGCTTCTTGCTGTTGGCCCATATTCTATCACAAGCAAAAGCTCTGGTCTGTAGCTATATCTGGATAGTGTGAATACAGATCTTCACATTATGTTTCATGCCCGTGTCTAATGAAGTGTCTTAGAGTTGGCTTCAGAACTGGAGGCATGTAAGGCTCTTAAACTGGGAATCTTACAGATAGTCCAGGTCATGTGGCTGGAGCAGATGTTGCTAAATTATTGTACCTGATGTCTTTCTTGCCCTGAGGATTTCTGCCCTTAATAAGGATTATTTATCCCTTTGATTCTGTATATATATATATATATATATGAATATATAAGAATGCAATGTAAAAATAACTTATTGGGTTTGCCAAAACCAGAAATGCCAGGTCATATCATGCAAAGCAGTAAGGGCCCAGTTAGTCATTTGATGTTTTGAATTGAATTATCCTACATTATGATTTGTAGTTGTATTAAATTAGCCAAATGTGGTCACATATGTAGTTGCCTTGCATTTTTCCTTAAACTAGTTGCTTTCCGACTGATTTCAGAAGCCCCTTACTTTCCTCTCCCAGCTATTACTCACACTCTGCCACTCAGTTATGTGCTGTGCTATAATGATGTTGGTAACTACAGATGCCAGGTGTACTTTGCTTTCTGACAACAAAAGGCCAGATGACAAAACTGTTTTGTTTCTATGCATTTTTCCCTGAAAACTTACCGTAAGAAAAATAGTTCTCTCTTGCCAAATTAACAGTTTAATATAGTAATTAGCAAGTTCTGCCAAAATATCTGTTCCAGCAAGGAATTGCATTTGGGACCTCTTCTATTTTTTCCCTTAAGCACTGACCACAGAACTTAATTAACTTTCTTTTCCTTCATAAATTCCAGTGCAGGCAATGACCACTGTGTCCTCCCCAACTCCTACATGTTCAGTTATGATAAATTGTCCCTTACGCAGCCAATCTGGAGGCAGGTGCCTGTATGAATCTCAGGGGTTATACATACTGTACTGTCCATAGGGCTGATTAATAATGATCTTTTCACTGACACTCCCCCCCCCTTTTTTTATTCTGTGTTTACGCTTCAGTGAAATAGGGAGATGTTTATGGTAGAATGAGAGGGTTCCTCCCCTCCCGATTATACTTCTCATTTAAACTAATCTCTTTTGGAGTTGATTTGCATGTGCATGCTGCAAGGTACCTGCATTTAACCCCTTGACCCACATGACCATTTCTGGGGTTCTGTTGTAAAGACAACCTTTGCCCCCTTCCTTTTTCTCAGTAACTCCTGTATTTGTACACATTTGGATCAGTGTTTACTCTCCCTGCATTTCCCCTTTCCTTATTGTCAATACTGCATTTCTAGTCAGCTCTAGCTGAACTGATATTGCCCAACAGTTTGTGTAAAGGGTCTTGTATTTTGTTTGAATCTTTGCCTGTAAGGTTTTTATCCATAGGAATCACTAAAAGTTGTAACCATTATTTGAACATTTCAGGAGACTCCTTCTAGGAGTCTGTCTATATCTCAACGCACACATTTGTAAACATTGTCATTAGACACATCGGAGCCGAAATTTAATCACAGAGCAATGGAACATAAGCTATTATGTGTCTGTGGGGACATCTAGATGCTGTGGTGGACATTATGCTGAATTTCCTGGGCTGCAATGTTCTCGCAAAGGACTGTGGTGGTGTGCAGGTGCACTAGCCTGGGTTGAAACAGTAAAGTAGAAGGACACAGTAACTCAGAGCCAGTGCTGCCATGCAGTATTTGCTTCTGGGTCTGGGTCTAGCTCACTTAAAAGTCTCCACACCACACTCCTTTGAGGTGAGAGTCTATCCATCGGATCAGATGTCTTTGCATCTGAAGTGTGGACAAGGCCCAAGTTACTTTGGAAATGAAAAGTTGCTTTCTCCCCAGATCTGGTCATTAGGCATTTCTAAAACTTCAGTTCTTCTTTATATGGAAGTCTTTCTAGGTCTCTGATAACCTCCCCCCCCCCGCCTTTAGCTTTTGCTCCACTGTTTTTGAGCTCTGATTACTAAACTAGAACTAGGAATTAAGGATGGAAAGGGTGCCCTCTAATTTTTTATATATATATATATATATATATATATATGAATGAAATATATATATAAAAAATTATTTTCCCTGCCTTAATAGAGCATTGTATTTTTGTTTGCTTTTGTTTCATTTAGAAATTTTGCCTATTCTGAGCAGACAATTTCATTGCACTGTTTGCAAAAATGCTTTTGTGTTTCCTTTGTGGTGGCAACCTTTTGGTCACCAAATTGTGTGTGAATACAGCAAACACACAATTTTCATTTGATGGAATTCCCCAGTGCCTTGTTGAATTTATTGTAGCTGATCACTGGGGAAAAGATTTTGGCTGTGATTGACTCCTTGCTTTGGTTTTTTCCAGCACTAGAGAATTCGGTCTGTTCATTCAGTGTCAAGCATGCTGCAGACCTGACTGATTTTGATATACTGCTCCATCACCCTTTATTTTAATCTTTTTCCTTAATGTTTGATCTCCAGGACCTTTGCATATTTTAGTTCTGACCATGAAATTATTAATTTTTAAGTAATTTTCTTATCTTCATTTTTTTCAGACATTGCAAAATACTTATTTCCTGTTCAAGGCAGTTCTTTTTCTGTCAGCTTTGTTTTTTCTTTCTGTTCCCACCACTCACATGCATGAGAAAATACTCAGGAAGCATAACAGAAAAGACAATGTGAACCTCCATGTAGTCTCATTGTTGTTCTTGGTTCAAAATCAGAGCAATCCATAATTAAATCAAGCTCAAGTGTCTTGTCACCAGATTGCTGATGAATGTTTTAATTACTATCGGCTTCCAAAAGGGGAGGGGAAAAAAGCCTACCTGAAAGAATAAACTTTGTTATCTCCTACTGCTGTATGTGTCTTCATCAGATAAAGTTGTCAATTTGACTTCCCTCTTGAAAATATCCTCATGAAATTGATAACTAGTGGAGGGTTAAACTGAAGTAATATTTAACTACAGCTTGTGATTCCTTTTGTTTCGCTAGGCAGAATGTCACTAATGAGAAGTAAGATGTTTAAACTCGATGCATTTTTCACTTATTACCTAGGTCTAACTACAGTTTGGTTATTACCTTGCATTCAAAATAAAAGCAGGACATAGAAAAAAGTAGACGTCATGCTGAGCCCAAACATCATCAAACAAAAGGCTTCTTCATACTTAAAGGCTTCTCTCTGATGTTCAGATCAGCCCTTAAAAAAGCATAACAACAATAATGCCAGGGGGGTTTCTGAGTTACTTCTGATAAGGACACTCTAAAGCGGGAAGAGTTACAGTAGGTGGTGTTGGTGTTGTTTCCGTGTTTAAAACAGTCATATTCACATGCCTTGGAAATGAAAGTTAATCTTTTTCATAAGCTTAGCTTGTTAAAAAAGATGCTGGATATTTTTAAGGTGCTTCATGACATCATATAATGGCATAACAAGTGCTGTCTCTACTTAGGAAAGGTGCTTTCCGCCTGTTGAGGTTCTTTCTAAGGATGAAGGAATCTTATGATCTTTTCTGACATTATTTATACTATATTAAAATGCAGCAGTAATCACCAATATTTTGTTAGGAACTTGTGCTTACAGCCTGAAAATCCTAACAACTATCAGTAGCAATGAATTCACTATGTGGTATAGTTTTAATTGCACATAGAAGAACCTATTTGCTTTTACCACTTGAAAAGCCAAGGACTAATTATTTCCATTTGGGTATTATAGTAGCAAGCTTTGGCTTTTGCCTCAGGTAAAAAAGAGAGTTTTATTTATTTTTTAGTGCCTGATGCTTTTACTGATTGCAGTATTTGAAATGCAAGAAGGAGGTTCCAGTGATTTCTACTGTGGCAGTCTGTGATTGGACTAGCTGTGAACCCACTTCTAAGAGAAATTACTATGGTCTGTATTACTAGCTACATTACATGTACTATTGGCAGCACTAATACAAACTCGGCTTTGCCTCTATATGTATTATTAATGTTTAGATAGATCAAAATACATTCCAAGCTGGGTTTGTGCTTTTCATTTACATACTCCTTCTGCTTATAGGGAGAGCTGGGCAACGAGCTGCACCTTCCCACCACGCTCTCACTTGAGTCTCCTTGTTCACATACTTTTTTTCTTAGCAATTTCTTTTCCTGCTGCAGAATATCTTTAGATGAGGATACAAAGTCATTGTTAGGAACTAAAATAGCAAGGGACTTGGTTGTTGCAATTCAGAGTAAAATTTGTTCCAGCAAGTGCTGAATTGTCTAAAATGCTAATGCATGAGTTTTTAATGAGATACTTTTTGTTAAAACATGTCTTGAAAAGTGGATCCAATAGTGAAATCTTTAGTGTGTTGGGTTCTAAGCAATTAGATGATGATGGGACATTAAAAAGTAGCACAACCTATAGCTTTATGTGAAGTCTAGGTTACCTGTTGTTCAGTATATTACGTGGGGAGTTGATGAAAGCTGCTACATGTAAGAGCTGCCATTCATTTAGGATAAACATAAGAAGCCATTAAAGTGCTATGTAGCAAGATAGCTGAGACACCCTTGAAAGTCTAAGCTAAGGGTAGACCAGACAGGAGCTGAGCTACATGGAGGAAGGAGTTTCACTGTGGACCAGATGCAAAGCCAGAAATTGGGAAATTCGTTCTTGTGGGGGAAGAGGACATCTGAGTGCTATGGATGAAGGAAAGAGCAGACAGAACCAGTATAGCAGAGGTAGAGGGAGGATGGGCAGGAAAATGAAGGTACTTGTAACATGACCCTGAAAGAAAGCTAGAAGGGAGCCAGCCCTTCAACATAGGCTAGAAAAAAGCAGCATACTACACTGAGCAAGTGCTGTTTTCCCGCTGTGTGCAGGGGAACAGGACATATGTATTTTTGAAAATAAACAGCCTTGCATCAAAGAAGCACCTGACCCTGTCATCAACTGCTCCATGTAAAAGGGAAAAGAATACATAAGATGCTGAATGTTTGCTACTGCTCTGATCAAAACATAGCATTATTTTTCTCTCTCTCTGCCTCCTCCAAAGAAAATATGAGGCTGCTAAAGCTACCTGCTGAGGGCCTTATGGCAAATTTTTAAAGGTATTTAAGCTCCTGAAGAAGTAGAGGCACCTAGTGGAGTTTTTAAAAACACCCAGGATCCTAACTCTCTTTGTAGACAATGGCTATAGATTCCCAGATGTTTTAGAGAGATCCTATTAAAGGCCCTGTAGGGCTTTTGGTGCTTTGGAAAGGGTGCACCCTCGTCCTTTAATCTGAACTGCTTTTGACTGTGGACATCCTATGGCTGGTCTCTAGTACTGACAAATACATTGGTCTGTTCTCTCTAACACTTATTCATTCTGGGTGACAATAGGAACAGACCATATACTTTTGAAAAAACCCAAACATGGCTTTAAGTGGAAGCTCAACTCTTGAATGGCTTTTTAGTTTTCACAGTTCTCAGGGGCCTTGGTAGTAAAAACAAATAAAAACATCCACTCAGCTTCACGAGTGTTGTGATGCAGGCTGCTTGGGAACGACTTACACTAGTCAGGAGTCAAATATGGGAAGTGAGATCTTTAGCAAGGAACATCAATAATGTGAGTGTAAACTGTTTCTCAATGTACTGAAACCCTGCCATTATTAATACAATCAACATGTCTGTGTTCTGTTTGAAATGTTTATTAGACTCCGTTCTTCTTACTTTCCAAAACTCTCAGTTTTGTGCAGAAACCACTTTAGGTTATAAGAGTTGGGTTTGGCTTTTTTATTTTCTGTATGCAGCCACATCTGGGCTATGTATTAAGACAACTTAAAAATGGCAAATATTTATTCTTAGGATAAGTGCACAGTATTGTTCCCAGGTAGAATCTATGGAATGCACTAATTAAAATGATTCGCATGTTTTACCCCAGACATCCTGTAAAAGTAAGTAATACTCAGTATTCAAACCAGACAAAAATAGTACAATCTGGCCATGGGTGAATGAAAGCTGATCATATTTTTAGGAATTCTTGAGTGTTGGCTTGCTCATTGAAAGAGATAAATCTCATCATTGTTACTTTTAACTGGAAGAATGCAGAATATTCTGTTTTTTCCTAAAATCCTTCCGTAAGCCCTGCTTTCTGCGTATCTGTGGCATCTCAGTAATTCTGAACATTAAAGTATCCTGAAGTTATTTTCTGTGTTAATTTCAGTGGCTGCTGTTTGGCATTTTGATTATATTGCCAAATTTTGAAGGTCACCCTGTTCTTAGCAGTCCCATCAGAACAAAGTGCTAATGCTGACTTTTTTCCCGACAATGTAGAGCTTTAACTAGCACACAAGAGGAGTCCATCAAAACTTTATCCTCCACTGAGTATTATTGCATTTGTAAAGATAATATTAATACACAGTTCTAATGCTCTATGGATCATTATCTGGCAGTGGACCAATAATTGGGTATAAAACATTAACAACTAAAAAGGAATACTGATTCCTTTGGGCTTATAATTGTTGTTCATTACAAATTGCTACCAAAATAGGCCTGAGCTGATTCATAGAGAATTAAGTAGATTTGGTTTAGTAATGTTTTCAGGTTTCTGAATAAATTATGAATGCATCTTGACTGTTAGAAGGAGCCACTGACATTATGAAATGGTAATGAACAGATCCGCAAGAGAAAAACAGCCTCAGCTGATCATCCTGTTCAAAACCTATTAAGGTCTGATGAAATGAGAAGATTTTTTCCTTCCATGTGTAGATGTTCAACAAGTCATAAGTTGTGGACTTTAATAATATATTTTCTTCACAAGCAATAACACAGCAATTAGGAAGTGCTCACTGAGGTAGAAATAATGGTAACTGCTGCGCAGATTAGCTTTGCTAAAGGGAGCTCTCAGACATACAGTAAAACAACATATTCCATGTTCCTGTTGGTGTGTAATTTCTACTTTATTTACTTATCATCTCAGTTAAAGAGGACTCCTGGCAGTAATGAGGCTACATAAATGCACATATACTACTATAAGATGTTACAAATTATATAAAAGATAAATCTAGTGATTACCTATTATAATGACAGTGCAATCACTGGGGAAATTGTACAGTTCTGGGAAGCCCATGGCTGGCAAGAATGCCACTGCACAGTGTATTCATTATTTCTGAGCTTTTACTTCTGCATGGCTGTTGGTAAGAGGTGTAATTCACTTGGAAGGGAGCTGCTAAACACAATGGCTTACAAATCTTTATCTAGTACAGCAATACTTAGAAGTAATGTGTTAAGTATGAAAATAACAATCCTGAAAACTTGGAGCGGTTTTCTTCCTGGAAATTCAGAGTATTTGTTACCACTGTGGTAAAAATGAAGATAACATGACTGCCAAAATGAATCTCTTATACCATAACTGTCTTAAAAATAAACATGCAAAAAATGTCACATACTGCAAGTTCCGTAGCAAGAAGGTATGTTCAAGTCCATCAGTGCTAACTCAGGGAAATGGATATCAGTATCTCTAAGCTGCAGCAGAGTTTTAATCTTTAAAATCTGCAAGGACTCTGACTCTGATGCCTCTGATGTAGAACATTAAAAAAAAAGTCAAACAGAATTTAGTCATAGATTAAGCATAGAACATTTAGAATATGTGCTTACAGTAAAACATCTGTAAAATAGCAAATGTTAATTAAAATAAATTATAATTAAAAAGCACTTCAGGAGTGTCAAGTTTTGTTTTTTTTTTTTCTTTTTATGCTGGATGATAGTGCCTGAATCCTACCCCCTCCTCCTGTGAAGACATTTACAGGTTTATATATGTAATGTTGGACGCGAAGGCAATATAGGCGCTCTGTTACACAGAGTGATATGAAGATATTAGAGGCTTTCTGTGCTGAGTAAGTTATGATATTTGTGTAAGTTAAATATGTGAAAGAGAGCCAAACCTAAGATTTTAATAAGTGACTAAAGTTAAGCTGTTAAATGTTCTCTCTAACAGCTGAGCACTTAGTATTTAAAATCTAAGTGCTTACTAATTTAGGAAACTAAATACGAATTTACTAACTGTAGCCATGTTGTGTTGTGATATATTGGCCTTGAAGAAGGCAGTGATTTGTGTTTTGTTTTTTTTTTTTTTTAAAGAGGGAACAAAGAGGATATCAGCTCTTTCAGTGTTGGTAGATTGTAGTAAGGTGTAGACTAGAAGTGAGTGTAGACTCCATGGACATTTTTGAGTAAGCCGTGAAAACGAATGGCAGAGAGGATGGAGATGGTGCGTTCATACTCTCTGCTTTATGCGGTAATGCTGCAGTGGTTGAAACTGGAGCTGGAATGGAAGGGTGCCAGCAGGATAGCAGTCTTGTAGTCTGTGAGAGGATATGAATGGGCAATATTAAACATTTGATTTTTATGGTTGGTATGTTACAGACTTGCAGAAACACTTGATGGAAGAGGAAGGGAATGAAAGTCAATGATGACACAAACATTATGAGGAATGATGGAAACTAGCCTCTTGGAGCTGAAGAGGGAGATGAATAAGACACATTTGTACGTGAGAATACTCTTTTTATCCAGAGAAAGTACTTACATCTCCAAGATATTTGTCTGACAATGAGTTCTTTTCTACCATCCTTGTCCACCTCTGGAAGGTCTAGATTGGGACTAGTTTTTTTCCTTCTCTTTTTTTCCCCCTCCATGAATACTTTCACAGTGAAGAGCACAAAAATAGCATCCTTTATGGAGATATCTAAGAACAACTGCAGTCTCTCAAAAGAGAAATTTCTGGAGAGGAAAATGAAGGCACTAGTTAACAGGCAGCAAGGCTCATAAGAGAGGCATTGATAAGATGATAAGCAATTGAGTAGAACTGCCCAAACAGACACCTGATAAAGGTGTCTATATTCAGTTACTTCAAAGAAGTTTATGTATTGTTAAAGGGTATGACCTGAAGTCAGTGAACTTCAGAGGCTGTGTAAGGTCTTGCACTGTGTTTGTGTGTTTGACTCTGAGACAAGACAGAAATGGCATACTCCTGCTCTCATTTAGCAATCCCAGTACCTTGAGATTTGCTTCAAACTGGTCAAAAGTCATCAAGGGAAAGATGGACAGCTGATATGGCTGTGTCAACCTGTTCTCCTCAGGAGCCTCCATTGCTGTTTGCATGATGCGGGCATACATTTATTACTGAAAAGCCCATTTCAAAAGTTCTTTCCTTGGGCCAGCATTTTATTACTGCTTTAAAAAATGCAGAAACCCCATCTTCCTTAACCCGTCACTCTTGTAGTATCTTTAGTGTCTCTACAAGATTATATCAGTGTCAAGAACAGTGAGCCAATTTTTATATGACAGCCAGAAACTCTTCCAGCAGCTCTTCGAAAGTGATAATGTCTTAAACTAAAAGGCGCAGAAGACTCCCTGGTTGCTTCCCTGCAGTGACAGTCATGTGATTGCCAGCTCCTGGCTGAAGCGAAGAAGATGCTGTCCTCACTTCCACACCAAGTTTTGCCTGGTTTGTGAGTTATAAACTAATTCCTCTTCATGTGTATATATCTGGTGGTGTGGAACTATACTATCAAGAAATGTATGTCTTCAATAAGGCATGACAACTTATCAGTACTGTGCCTGACTCAATCTCCCTGTGCTAAATCATGTCAGGATCTGAAATTCACTGTTCCATAAAAAAGAATACAGGGAGCCAAAATATCTGTGCACACAGGTATCTGCGTGTATGTAGCAAAAAATTATAAGTCATTTGGAGACTCTAACAATCCGTGCCAAATCCCCTGGGAATCAGTTTTTGCCTGGTTAGTATTCCAGGGGAAATGACAGAAGCCCACTCGCCTGGGACATTTACAGCTAGACCAGACAAAGCACCTCAGCATTTTAGAGTGGGAGGCAGTCCTGCCCTGGCAGAGGAATGTTATTAATGACCATTAAGTCTGTGCATTTATAAGATAAATTCTCTGAGTTCCTGCTCAATACAGATATGCCTCGGTTTGTAAAATCACTATTCACATTTTAGAGTGTCCGTTCTTATTATTTTTCAAGATCAAAGGCATAATATGGAAAAGACAATAAATACATTAGTATAAGTAGTCCTTTTTTAAAAGTTTAGGAATCAGAAATAACTCATATTGTATAAATCATATGGCACAATTATTGCATTTAAATGTTACATTACACTTATGTTTACATTAATTCTTAATAGGTCTGATTTTTTTCCTTCTGAAAACGTAATTGGAAACAATATTTTCCCTCTTATTCTAATTAAAATATTTTAATAAATGTTTATTTAGATACTGTGTCATGGAAGGTTGCAGCCTTGGCTGCCTAATGTAATGTAAAAATCAATTAGATACAGAAAAATATCTGGTTTTAATTTATGAAGACTAGATATCTGCCTGATCGCTGCTGGGTAGCAGTATCCATAACATTTTATATATTAAAATAGTAATGATTAGTATTAATCTTGGACATGCTGTAGTATTTACCTATTCATATATTCAAAGGTAATCTGTTTCCTTGAATGCAGCTTTTGAGTTGCCATATTGTATCATTTCTTTACCACAGTGTCTTCTACAGTGGTTTGGAAGCAATTTCTAACATGCATCATATACTCAAGGTTTATTTGTCTCATGCAGAGATCAGCGTGCAAACATTGCTGCATATGCAAGCCTTGTAACTAATTGCATGCAAAACAATGCAAAGATTTGAACATTGTACAGCAATTAATAATATCTCTGCTAGTGTAAGTATGTTTCCTTCTCCCCATACTCTCTTCCTCCATACCCCCTCAACCATAAATCATTTCCAACCTGTCAGAATGGATCCGTGCTGGCAAAGAAACAAGGGTAATGTTTCAGTTTTCTCCATCTGGTAAGATATTTTCTGTTAGTTTTTCTCCCTCTCTGTAGTTATTGAATTTACATGAAGAACTATGTATTGTAGACTAATAAGATTCCCTGAAATAGAGTGGAGGAAGCATGACCTGTCTCCCACTAAATCAGAGGTTGTGTGAGATAGGGTAAATTCTGTCACGTTAATATTATCGAGAAGTGTAGCTGAGGACCAGGCTGCCTTCTTGCACCTCCAGGGCAAAGGGAAGGATGCTGGTATACTGGCAGAGGCTAGGATTGTGGCTGTAGGCCTGTGAGTCACTGTACTCTAAGCACATCGTTCCATTCTTCTCAGTGTAGAAAATCAATTAAAAATTAATTATAAGAAAATGCTTCTTTCTTTTCCTAAATATCAGTCATTCCAGCATCTGGGCTTTTGCATCTATGTCCTCTTTGTGGCTTAAACTGCAAGCTTGGTGGGTTACTGTTTTCTTTACTTCATTTATGTAAAGTATATTATTAATTACTTTTAAAAATAATTCCACATGGGAAAAAGCAATATCCGCTCCGAGTACCAGATCCTGTGTTCATGACAGCCCTTGTGAACACTTCGCTGTGTTGCTGTGGGAGTCTTCATTACAAACTGGCTCACAAATGATGTATGGTTTTGTTATAGCCATTAAAAATAAAACCCAACTTCGCTTACTTGCACAGAGAGAAATTTTTGGTCCTTCTGAAGTAACCATATCCTGTACTTGTAGGATCCATAGACAAAAAGAAAGAGGTGTACAAAATAGTAAATGCCTTTTGAATAGTTCAAAGCTCCAGACCTTGAAGCATAGCACCCCTTGGGGGAGAAGTACAGCAAGGCATGGGTAGCTAAAATGGATTTGGCAATGAAGCTCTTGTTCAGTGGTACTACTCCAACTCTGTGCCACAAACGCTCTCCTGGGGAGCTGATTCATGTCCTAAGTGGGAGAATTCCTCCCTCTTCTTGCTCTTGTTCCTTACTTCGTAGTGCCCAGCATTTATCTGAGGATTTTAGCCAATTTGCACTACTTGCCAAATCCAAGTGTTCAGGATTGAGTTGAAATTAAGAAATGATATTGAAATTATGATGTATTTTAACACCACTCCTTTTCTTTTTTTTAATTTACCTTTGGTTGTTTTAGACCTTTTTGGTACATTTGGTTCATATTTTAAGGTTTCACTTCATGTTTGAGAAATCAAGACACTTTTTTAATGGAAGCTTAGATTCACATTTATTCATATGATTTCACCAGTCAGGGCTTTAAGAAAAATAGCAAATATCACCAGATTCATAGGAAAATAATGAGAGTTGGCAACACTATCAATTTCCTCTGAGCATACTTCTATTACAGTTAGGTTATTGGACATAGTTATTTGTTGTTGCAAGACTTCCTCTGTATGGAAAGAGCAGAGAGCCTTGGTCTGCAAGAGAACAAAACCCGAGAAGAAGCAGACGTAAATTCTCTGTGAAAGACCAGAGAGACAGTGTGCATGTGCATACATGCCTCTGTCTCCATGGATAGCCAGCACTGAACAGTGAAAACAAAATGCTGTTTGACTTAACAAGTAGGGAGAGTACTTAGAAATGTAGAGGCAAAGAAATGTCCATGCAATTTCACAGCTAAATACACTACAATTATAATCTAATGCAATAACAATTTTAAGGGTCATTTCATAGTAAGAGGTGAGATATCTTCTGAGTGGTAAAAAGCTCCCACCCAGCCGTCACCTGAACAATAGTTACAGTTCCCTGGGAAGGGAAACGTTTGGACCAAATTGCTGATACAGGGACAAAATACTTTTTCAAGTGTTTCCTTGGTGTAGCTGAAGTTCTTAGAAGATAAGGGAGACTTTAAAATCACACATCCCCATCCACACCGGGAGTCTCAAACTCAATATCCCTGTCAAAAGGAAGTTAACCTTTCCTTATTTGTGGGTTTGATGTCTAAATCTTTTCTTATTTAATGGTTAGTTATTGCTGTTGTTTTTTTGTTTAGACTTTAGCAACTTCACAATGCACCGTGCACAATGCTCCCTGTGTCTGGAAGAAAACTATGCATGTCCCAGGACATGGAGTTGTAGAACTATTGATAAATAAAGGGTAACGCTACTTTTTAATGAGGTCTAGGCCTATGGCAAATAGTGCACTATACTTAAAACACAAGGACTCTGGGTAAGATCCTAAGTAAAGACAAAAGTAATGGGAACAGTCCTTTTATCCTGTAACTTCAGTCTCAGCTTTTCCCATTTTATGTGTTTGCAAAGTCTGTGTAAGTCTTATTTGTGATGATGTTCATTTCAGCCCCTTGTGTTGCTCTGTGGTCCAGCAGCGACTGGGAGCACTTGAGAGACAGCACACTTTCAAGTGTCACATTACAGCATCTCCTCTGGCTGATAGAAGTATTAATAAGCTCAAAACCCCCTCATATCCAGTACTTTCACCACTGCAATGCTGTTCATTAACATGTTAGTATGCATCAATAGATGCCTCCAAAAGAGACCAAAAGCAGCCAAAATAGAACTGCTTCTTCCAAACATAAGCAGTGGTATAGAAATGCTAGGTTTGAAAGGAGAGTTCCGTTCTGTTTCATGGGTCTTTCAAAACAACGATATAAGTCATCGTTACTAAATCAAAAAGGCACCCTTTGTGCTCGCCAGGCTTTATGTCTGCCAATCAGATTTCTGGAATGCTGTGTTTTCCCTTATAAAGCTAAAATGTGGTATGATGGGTTGAGAAAGGCAGAAAAGAGGAGAAAAAATTATTGAACTGATCAAAATATAAATCAGGAATTGTTAAAAAATGTTTGTGAAGTATTTCACCAAATTTTCAAAATTATGTCTTCCAATTTCTGCTGAGCTACAGCTCTCATTTTCCGTTTATCCAAAGTAAGTATTTGTTTTCATTCAATATTACATCTTCCTCAGAGAATGTTAACTGACTTTTCAAAAGGCAAAATAAAATAGAAAGGGGGCAGTTGTAAGAAATGTCATATAAAACGATGTGTGTGTATATGAGTAAAAAGAGAAAACCATCATGAAATTGATGTCAGTTTAAAACATTAAGGAATTATAAGTAAGTCATTGCATTAATTTAAAAAGATGTCTTCCAAGGCAATAAAAAGTGGGGATTCGCTTATCGGGATTGTAACTACTTGCCTTTGGAAATGCATGA
Organism: Haliaeetus albicilla; assembly: GCF_947461875.1. Classification (NCBI taxonomy): domain Eukaryota; kingdom Metazoa; phylum Chordata; class Aves; order Accipitriformes; family Accipitridae; genus Haliaeetus; species Haliaeetus albicilla. The sequence goes on along the minus strand of NC_091490.1, from coordinate 17,963,558 downwards.
TCCCAGTGGAAGTAGCTGAGATTTACAAGGCAGCTGTATATGTGTAATGTGATATACATTGCTCCTTGCTCAAGAAAAGCATTGAAATAGCCAGTCATTTGACTTGTTGGTTCATCTGTGGTACTTGGGACATAAGTAGGTCCTAACACTGTTCATTTCAAATGGGCCTTTGTTAGATGTTTCATGCCATAGAAGCCAATGAGATTGAAACACATGTTAACTTGAGCATATATCTGGTTTTGGACTTAGTAGTCTTTGACTGGAGCATTTATGGAGGCAAGATCCCAAATTCTTGTTTTTTTTAGAAAGTTATTTGGATTGTAATATTGCAGTTGAAGTACTTACTAAATGTCATCACTCCTAGCCAGTTTTATTCTTCATCTACTGTGCAATGAGATGCTGCTAAATTCCCACGCAGATGTACAAAACCAAAAGCGAAACACTGGCATGCCTGTGAAGGAGCAACAACAGAGTGTTAGGGTCAGGGCACTATTCAAAATACATTGGTTTCTGAATGCTGCAGAAATGCAGAAGCACAGCTAAGAAGTTCAGGATCAAATTATAATCACAGCTGTGCTATCAGTGCCAAAAGGGGAACTTGCCTTTACCTCCCCAGGCTCCCTCCCAGTTATGAAGTCCTGCTCCCTCCTTGCACAGTCTCTGGCGCTTGTAAAACTCTTTGCTAGACTTGATTCTTTAGGCTGATCCTATTCTATCCACTTGCTGGGTGGGTCAGTTTTCCACTGTTTTGCCTAGCTGAAAGAGCTCAGCTCCAGGAAGAACCAGAGGCAGGAGACAGAACTTGATGATGAGGAGTGCACAGTTGTGAGCAGATGGCAGAGTTGAGCTTTTCCTTCTTCAACAGCAGTAACCAGTAGGCTCAGCTCATCATGTAACATGTAGCTTCACCCAAAGCAGCAGATTCACCTTTGACAATGTTCAGTTGCAGCAGCTTTGTTTCTAACATGCTCATAACTCACGCAGATATAATTACTTTTCCCGACATATATTATCGTGTTGGAGATTGATGTCTGATCTAATGAAGGAGGAAAGTAAAGTTACTCTGTGTTATCTGTGATCAAGAATGAGAATGCTCATATTTTTCCCAGGCACTTTTTGAACAAGCTGATTTCTGACAGCTTTTAATTGTTTTCCTCTTTTATGAGTGACAATGATCAACCAAATAACAACCTGCCTAAAAGGCACACTTTGTAAAAAAAACACCTGAATGCTAGTGCTTAAAGTAAATGGTAAATTTCATTTTGATGAAGTGCCATATCCTGGGCACTGGACCTTAGTCTTATGCTCTGTTGTTCTGAGGTGGGCAAGGTTATCTAGCTACTCCACTGGACAAATTCGTCATTTAACATATTTCAGCCTGAAGTATGTTTCAATAATCAGACTGCGGACATCTTTAAATAGGTTTATAATACAAAAGCTGATGGAAGGAACTCTACCAAAGATACAGTTATAAGAAAATGCCAGAAAACCACACTAGATCTAATTATGCTCTGAAGAAGTAGTTTTATTTATAGTTTTGTTTCATGCCTTGAACCTTGGTAGCACATCTTGGAACTATATTTAGACTACTTTGACTTTTACTTTATTCAGTTGAAAGCCAGGCCAGTGTTGTTTATTGTTTGGATTATATTCATGCTTACTGAAGAATTCACTAACACTGAGTTTCTAATTACTGTTTTTATCCATGCAGTGAGATGTTTTGCATGTTGCCTCCTGACCACTGCCCAGCTGGAAATCATTTCAAATTTCATAGAGTTTTGGTAGTGAAGACGAAGAATTTTGTAAGGCGCATACATGTCTAGTACATTTGCATAGCTCTTATCATTATGTTAGAATATTTACTGGAAATATATTATGCATTTCTTATTTCCTGAGAAAGTCAGTGATTCATGAGATTTTGTCCTATAGCACTGACTGTTTCACCCAGTGGTGACCTTCAGCATCACACAGGAAAATAAGATCTATGGCACGGAAACTCATTTAGGTAGGATAAGGCAGACTCCAGAATTCTCCACAGTAGAGTTACAATTCCGTGGTACAGGACAGATCGTATAAATAAACACGTAGCTTGCTTTGGCTGCAGTTCTGGCTAGTTCAGGAGAGAAGAACAGAAGCAAGTTTCTTTAGTGCTTTCTTCAGTGTTAATCAGAGGTTCATTTGCTATGCTGCTAGGCTTGGGGAGAGAGGCCAGGTGCATGCTTCGTCCAGGTATATCAGAATGAACCTCTTCTATGTTGTAGCCATATAAACAAAAATGTTTCAGTACTTCTAAAATGATATACTTTTTATTGCAGAATATAGTCATATGAGATTATAAATTCAGCTGCCGGCTCTGTTGATACAATGTTTGAAATATTCTTGTCCATAATAAGGACATTTGTTTTGTCTTTATTAAGCTCCCTGCCATTTTTTGCCATAGGATAATGTAAAATCTGCTATGTATGGGATTTCTGTAAACAAAACAGTGCTTAGTTTTAAGAACTCTCAATAAACAACATTAGACTCTTTAACAAGATGTTTTAAACTTTAGAAAAGTTTGACTTTTACATTTCCCAGATGCCTGCTTTCATCGTTGCTCTAAAAGTTCTGCTTTAATGTCTCTGTTGTGGTTTTGGCCATTTTGATCTTTCATACTTTTAGCATTTTGGGTGAGATTTAAATAGTAATATTTTATTATTTTCTGTAACTGTTCACTGTATATGTGTAGTAGACGTAATTTTGTTTTGCTATATATAGGACTGGCTATATTCCCTTATTTTATTGCTGTGCAAATTCAGGTTCGTGCCTGAATTTCCTTCCTAGTCTCCCAGGTTTTTTCACAGACAAAGCTCTCATCATCGCTGGAAACTGATTGACCCAAGGGCCTAAAAACTTTTTTTTTACCTGTAGAAAAGATACCAGAAGAATGCAGCACAGTTAATGTGGTGATTTGTCTTTGCGGTTCATTTCAATACCTTTCTTATCTGTGGTAGCACTGTAGTGCGTGTGTTAATGTAGTACATTTAAACATCAGCAGATGGGGCCCTTGTTTCCTTTGAAGAATGGTTTGTCTTTGAATTTTATTTTTTTAATGTCTGTGGCGAGAATGAATTTTTCTTGTTATAACACATTAAATTAATGTAGTCTTTGTAGCAGATAGGGATCTAAACGCAGATCAGAACGCCTGAACTTTAGTGGGAAGCGAGTGTTTCCAAATCTAACTGGAGATCTAATTTTCATGGCTGGCCCTTATTTCTGTAACTGACTGAACAAAAACCTCTGCTTTGAACACCTCAGAAATTTTCTAGGGTTTGGAAACCAGCTATCTGCCTTGTGGTTGAATCTGTCTTTCTACTGTCTTTCATAAATCTTTCTATAGGTAAAAGAATAAAGCAAATTTCTATGTCTTCTCCAGAACAGGCAGCACTTTTCAGTTATTTACAAACTGCAGCTTCCCTTCTCCCAAGGTGAAATAACATAAAGGCTGTATGAAAGTGAAGAAAAAGGCATTGTAGAAGCAAAGCAGAAATCAGTGTAGAGACTAATGCTTTCTTTTAACTGTTGCATCTAGGGGAAAAGGATAGGAACATGCAGCAAAGGGTAGCATGTCTTAACTCAATTTCCTTGCTTTTGAAAGACTTGAGTTATAAGTGGAATGTGCTGAATATTTGAATAAGGTAGTTTTGTTTCTAAGCTTGGTTGTCCCCTTAACTGATTCTCTTAGACCTAAAATACATGCATTTTATTTTTAGGTAAAAAATTGTATGAAGGTAAAGCAATACACTCTGATGCCTTAACCAATCTTACGAATGTATTACAAATTTATATTTGTATTTTACAAATGGGTGTCTCATAGTTTGGAATGACTTTTTCAGAGTTGTTAATCTTTCTGATCTAAATAAGAACCTTACTTGAATGTGGCTATAAAGTGGGTTTTTAACATAATGTATCATAGAGGGCAAATTTTCCTATTATTAACTTGAAACACCAAAATTGCTCCTTCTGTGCCATTCTAATCTGTCATGTCAAAATGACTGCTGCTTGCTTATGCCAGCTTCTTCATGTGCTCATGTGTACTAACTTATAGACTGCAGGTTTGTTATTTGGGGGAAAAAAAGCAGTATAACTAATATGTTAAAAAATTCAGCTTGTCAAGAAAACAAGCTGTGTTTGAAAGAGGAGAGCACAGTTTGCATTTGTTGGATATTGTACCACTACCCAAGGGTTGATACTAAGGGTTAAAATCCTACTATTTTAAAATTGAAAATTACATAACATGGAGACAGTTATTAGGTAAAGCACATCAATTTTGTACATCATTTATTGTTGCTTATACATAAAAAATGACATTGGCGCAGCCATGATTTACACTTATTCTTTACTTTTACATATGAAACTTGTTATTAACATTAAGCACATATTCAGTGTCTAATGGTGCAGGTCATACAAGGCCTGTCAAAAATTATTAATATTTTAATTCTATTTTTTTAACTCCATTTTTTCTGGAGGTATGATTTGTTTTCCAGAATTCAATAGGGAGCAAGCTTCAGGAACATTTTACTGGTTGCTCATTTAGCTGATTTGGGCACATAGTTCATAAAGAGTATGTCCCACTGAAAGATGACCTAATGCTTGAATTAAAATTATTTTATCTGCATCGTATGGTATAATCTGAGCATCTCAATGTTTCCTGTATTTTATTACTGATTTCCCCCTATATTCCCCTAGATATTTGTCTGGATTGGACCAAATTGTTCTGTTCTTTACACAGATAAAATATAGGGGGAAATAATCTGATCAAATCATTAGAGTTCTACTGGATTTTTACCGGTGTATTTCCCATCAAAATTTTGTTCCATGCAGACATTGTACATGACAGTGCTTTAACTCAAGAGGGGAAAATTGAGTTGCACACCACATTGACTCTATTGGCATTTCCTTCCAAAATGGCAGTGGATTATTCTTCAAATAAGTAAGAAATGACAAATTTTTGGGGGCCACAAAACACTCAGGAAGATCTTTTTCTATACAGTACATTCTTTCTGTACACATGAAAAGGAGTTTTTTAAGGTGTGCGTACAGTATATAAAGAAAGATAAAATGTTCAGGTTAACTATGAACTATTTCTTATATAGTGCATTAAATAAGTAATGTAAGGTGAGTCTAAGATCCAAGGATACAGTACAGTTGTCTAATTTAAATGATTATTATGGTGGCTTACTAATCTATTTACTCAACATACTAATTTTTATATCTCTTTTTAGCTGTGTATTCATCATGAGAATGATCAAATGGAATTTCACTTCCTGTTGCTCAAGGGGGAAAGAAAAGAGGTTTAAACCTTTGAGTAGGAGGAAGGGAGGGAAAGAAATTTAACTAAAAGGGAGGTTACTTTCTTTAGAAGTAGGGAGCTCTGCTTCAGTTGGAAACTTGAGATAGTGCAGCTGTTTAGAGCAGCTTACATCTTTGGAAATGCTAATGGTCATGATTTGAGTGTCATTAGAAACTGTTTTGTACATTGTTAAATATAAAAAAGTGTGGAAGAATGGAAAGGGGTTTGAAGAACATGGCCCTTTTGGAGACAAATACCTTATTTACAGTAGCTTTAGGAATTTCTGCACATATAGGTAATAATCATTATGAAGCATCCATGAGTCTGTTTATCTAATTGTACCTAGTGGATCTTCTAAATCTGGAGATTATCCTGCAGTTTGGTGCACTGTCTTTTTTCTGTTAGAAATGTATTGAAATCAAGATATGAAATAAAACGTGAATTGTGTAGGTTAATCTTAAGGCTTTCTCTGTAGCTCTTTTCAAGAAAAGTTCTTAGGTGAATTTTTCTAATGGATGTTGATTTGGGGTTCTGTCTTCTTGTAAGGCCTGCACAGAACACATTGAATAAAAGCGATACATAGATGATTACTTTTTTTTCCTGGTTTGATGAGGAGGTCTGGGTGTGGTAGAGGTGTTCCTGTGTGCTGTTTTTCGTTCTAAAACATTGTAAAAACCCTTGCCACAAAGTACAACAGTGAATGGCTGTCTGACATAACTCAGTGTGGGGTAAATTTTGGAGCCAAATGGGGATGTTCCATTCTTTGCATTTCTGAGGCTGTAGCTCTATGAAAAGGGTGGAGGCTTTAGGTGAGAAGGGCTTTTGTGGGATTTCCTAAAGGAGAGCACTATACACGGGTGTTGTAAGAAGCTCCCAAACACAGTGGGTCAAGAAGGGAACCTCCTCCATATCAGAGTTCACACCTCTCTACATCTCTGCACCTTTAATGAGGGAAGGTTGGGTATATCTGGTGTATTCTTTTTATTCTCTGCAAATCCTGTTTACCTTAAAATTGTATAAAAGGGACTAATATAAGAAAATACATTTTTTTCTCTACCTTTTGAAGCATATCGACAGAGCTGGTTGCACTTAGAACTCTACCTTACTGAGCTTGGAAGTTTCCTCAGATCAGGAGCTCTAGCAAAGCCAGTGCCGGAGCTGACATTTTTGTTGTGTGTTGCTGGATCTAACAAAATGTGGCAAGCTTGAATTCCAGCATACCAGCACCATGCTCTTACAGCTGGACTTCAGGTAGCACTTAGCTGTGCTCCTGAGGAGCTCGGCTGATTCCCAGGGCAATCTGTTCAAGACTGCAGAAATTTTGACATTATTAATTGTAGCTTTGGATTTCTGACTTAAAACTTCATGTTTTAAAACTTAATTTACAGCATGGTTTCTTAGCTTGTTTTTCACCACAGTGTTCTAAATGAATAATGTTTGATGTTTCACAATGCTTTAAATTAATAGATAACCATTTACAATGTTAACACTATCTTAATGAAGATTTTTGCTTGGGATTACAAACAGCTGCTGGAAATACAGTTCATCTATCATTTATAATCTTTTATTAAATTTGCACCTGGCAATGGAGCTATAGTTAAAAGTCTGTTAATTATGAGACCTATGTTTGGGAGGCCTGTAAGTCTCATTTCCAATCTTATCAGGCTAGAACTTGTATGTAATCTTTTCACTAGGGTGGACTATTTTATCCTTGAGTGGGTCAACATTTAACTTCTTCCCTTCTCAATAAATAGGTATTACTCAAGAATTACCTGAAGATGCCAAGTAAAAAAAGGGTTGAGGTTGGGTTTTTTTTGCTTTCTTATCCCCCTTTTTCTGAAGCTGTCTTTGCCTGGAATGGAGAAACAAATAACAGAACAGAGATGAAAAGTAGTTTGTAATAAATGATTTAACATGTATAACTTTTTTCATTTGTGAATTGTCTGTGAGCTGCTTTTGATTCTCTCAAATGAATTTGCTATTCAAAATTATTCACCAAATACTTTATCTGAATAATTTTTGGTCTGGAGATTGTTGGCAAGCAGATTGTTGCATGTATTTGAATTTCTAATTTCAGATATCACTCTGTATATGTTGATTAGATGTAGTAATGTTTATGTTCCCTATTTGAAAGAGAAGGTACTAGAACTCTTAAAATGAGATTTCCAAGCTGAATCCTGGTGTCTTCAAGTTCAGAATTATCGGTGAGTACATAGTCTCCAAGTGGATGGGCTGGAGGCTGCATCTTGAGTGTAAACTCACTTGACAAAGTCTTAAGACTGTTACCTCTCTCAGAAACAGTCCTCGCAACAAATGACCACAAGTTCACAAAGAAAATTATATATGCAAAAATGTGCATATTTTTAAAAAAAGTATTAACTTAGCTTGACCTTATTTTATTAACATTTTTCATTTTTAAGGTCCAGTAGAGGGTACAGATTGCCGTTCTCAGGGTGCTGCCATTGTCAGGGAAGATCAGGCTGGAGGCTGGTAAGAGGATTGGAACAGCATACAGGAACTGGGGGAATAGGACTTGAAAGGGAAAGCAGAATATTTCATAGTAACAGAATAAATAAACCTGTCAATTTAAGGGCCACATTAAACTGCCCAGTATTGCATTATTTCAGGCTGACAAATCTAATGAGTATAGGAAGGATGGATGGGCAGAGAGAAAGATGATTCAATGTATTGTTTTTATGTAGCAGTTTCATACAAACTATCTCTAAGCAGTTTACCAATAATGAGATGTTGCTATATGGAACTCAATACAATAGCTTTTACATTTGTCACACAGGAAGACAAGACAATATCTTGAAGAAAGAGAGATGGAGAAAATGATGAGGAATATTAGAGAAACAGTACAAGTTCTCTTGTAGGGAGAGAAACAGAAAGCATAGAAAAATGGCTAAGAATGGGAGGGGTTAATGCGCACAGTGGAACTAGAGCTGACCTACTGGATCATCTAGTCTGACATCTGAAATATATCACAGGAGTGCTTGCTATCTTAAAGAAGATGTTGGCTGGCTTTCAATAGGAGTTAGTCACCCAGCTTTTGCTTAATTTTGCGACTTTGAAATTTCTTGTTATACTGGTTTTTGGTAACATTTCATTGTTTTTTTGCTACCACAAATGCTTTATCTGTCTTTGTTGGCAGTGTATTCCATACCCAATGACTGGATTAAATACAGGCGAATTCTAAAGAGAAAGCTCAGGTTTGGTTTAAAAATGAATAGCGATTTCTTAAGGAGGACCAGAGTTTTTAACTAGATGGGTTAATACATTCCTGTGAAAGAGTAATCACTAATTATTACATGTCATCCTGATCTGGTAGAAAAGAGGAGCAATGGCCGTAGGAAGCAGGTGTAGTGGCCAAGTGGATTTCCAAAGCAAGTTCAGGAGAAAAATTGTCACTGAAAGCGTGTTTTGTTTTGCTTTAATAAGTACCTTGACAATGATTGTACTTGTCACATTTCTGGATTGGAAAGAAACTGTAACGCTTTGGATATTGCTGATATTTAGAGCGACAGAGCAAAATTGTAGAAGATAGTGCTGTGTTAAGTAAACTGTTATTTTTGAAAACATGATTAACAAAGGGAGTAATTTTGGCAGTTTTTGCTGGGGAGTAAACAGGAGACCACAAAGAGAATTATAGAGAGGGAACTTTAAAGGGAATTTTGGAGAGGGAAGGAATGTTTAAGGCTCAGGGCTCATTTCAAGAATTTTAATCTCATCAGTAGGGTAAAGATTAACTGTGGCCTGGCTTTACATACCCATGCAACTCCACTGAAAATGAAAGGAATTGTGCTGACACAAGTAAGCAGAATTTAGATCCTTCTTACAGTAAGGTGGCCAGCATAGGAGATGATCCTGCTAAAATCCAGTGCCCTACTGAAGCTTGCACTTTTTCAGGCTTTTCCTAGCTGGACTCACTGTTCCACTAAAGATTTGGTTTCACAATTTTTACGCATTTTTTTAAAAGTGCACTTTCCTGATAAGCCTGTTTTCTTCAGTTCCATGTGTTCTTGAAGCTTTTGAGATCTTCCTAAGCACTTTCATGAGTCTTTTTATGTACCTCTAGTTACAGCCTGATTGCTGAACATTTGGGGTGAATATTTGCAGTTTGGATGAATAGCTGAAGGTGCACCAAATGGCACCATTCAGAGGTATTTGACCAAGAATGATTGACAGTGTCTGTAACTACTTATTATGTCAAGGCTTCAGCACACCGATTGATGGGAAATGATGTATAATAAATTAGAATGATCACACATCATTTCCCATCGATTGAAATGCCAAATCCTTTGATGGAGTAATGAGTTATAGCCAATACTACTCACTGTCTTAGTGGGAGATTGATTGCATATCCCTTCATCAATGTGATCAAACAACTAAGGAATCCAAAGTACACATGTAGCACACAAGTTCTACTGCGTTTTCAGTATAAAGTGAGAGTAATGCTACAAAGTCAGTGTTGCTTCTGTAGTATTATCAGTGCTACCTGGGTATATGCGAAACATGAGTAAGCATGAAAATGTGGCCAAATTCATTCAATACAGACACTTTAAAGAAACATAAGCTGATTCCCTCTCAGTTTCATGTACCAACAGAAGACTAGGGATGAGATCAAACTTAACAAAATCAGTTATGCAATAAATTCTAATTAAGAAAATCCTAACTAATGAAAACTCAGTTCTTGCTTTAGATTTTTCCTGAATTGCATGTCCTTACAAAATTAAACTTCATTTACTCTGACTCAGGAAAGAGTAGGTAGAGCTATATCTCCAAGAAAGTACATGGCCCCCAGATTAGTAAAAGGAAAGGAAAGTTTCTAGCAGACTTCTGAGAAAATCAATTGCTTTAGAATTTTGTACTTTTCTTCCTTTTGAGAAAGTTCTTCACCTCCATCTGTATATTATAAAATTAATGATTTGAACCAGCTAGTCCCTTTATCCTTCTTTCTCGGGAAAGATACTTCAGTGCAAAAGCACGTGTACACACACATATTGAACAGTATTTAAAAGGCTGCATTCAGTGCAAAAGCATGTGTACATACACATATTGAACAGTATTTAAAAGGCTGCACTATAGTATCTTGTGCCTATTCTAGTGTGTTATTGCTTATGTACTCAGTGTTTCAGAAATTCAGTTTTACTTCATGTATAGCAGTACTCTCCATTAGCCAAAAACCCCGCCAGAAAATGTGGCTGAAGAAAATAAGATCTAGAACAAAAGAAGAAGAAGAAGAGCTTTTTCTTGGGCTCATGGATTGAACACAGAGGCCATTATTTTTCTTCACTGTTCTTTTCAGTTGTTGAGAAGTGAATGTAGTCTTTCTGTGATGAAGACTTCTGAAGTAGAAATTAGATAAATTCTGTCAGGTAAATTCCCTTAGAGGAGGAATTGCAATAATTTTCTGTATTTAAATGTTTTTTATAGGTGCATAAAAGCTGTTTTTTGATGCATAACTGTTCCGTGTTGTCTGTGAGACAATGTGATGAGGAGGAAGTGTGGACTTGTTATGTACTTAAGTGAGTTTAAAATGTTTTGTAAATTAATTTTCATGAGAAAGAACTATATTAAAATGAGTATTTCTGGATTACAGTTGCACAATAAGGACTGGTCAACAAAGCAATGACAGCAGTATGAGATCAATAGATGGAAGCTAACTTTAAACCAGTTACTGTTGCTGTCTTGCTATAGCAGCATGAGGCTTAATGTGGGCCAATTAACCCTACCTGTCATGAAGATTTTGCAGCAGGCAGTCACTTTCAAAGTGCTAGAGCAAGACAGCTACCAAGATTGGAGCTAGCTAATTTAAGCTCTCATGAGCATCTACACAGCACTGCAATCACTACTTTTACGGACTGTGTAACCTCTGCAATGTGAAAGCAGTGTGGTCACGCTGCAGTACCGAGACTGCAGGCAAGTATTTGTGAATTAGGAGATGTCAGTACGTAGGTTGCTTGTGATACTTAAGTTTTGTCTCTGTATGCATATTCACTATGGCAGAGCCTTTAATTACATGGTCACCTGCTATGTTTTTCTACTGACTTCTATCTCATTCAATGCATTGCATAGGTAGCAATCATAGACAGCAGCAACTTTTTAATATCTTCTTAATGGAAAAAGAGAAGCACAGTTCTGCAGTTAAATGGACCTCAAACAATTATTCTGGGCCCTAGCAAGAATTTGAAACCTGAACTTTTGTTCTTGAAATGTGATGAACTTTAGGACTAAATGAGTACACAGTAGGAGAAGCCTGCTTTCCTGGCATGATTTGCTTAAACTGTGAGCTAGGTCAGATGGGTACTAAAGTGGTCCAAGGCATCTTTCTCTCTCTTCTCCAGCCATCCATCCATTCACCCACCCAGAAAGGCTGGCTGTCATTGGGGTTTCCAGTATGTTATGGGCAGTTGTTCAGTTTCTTTGGCTGGGCATAGACCCAGCCATAGATTACAAACAGTGTTGCTCTGCAGATAATGTTTTGACATTCTCTAATTGCTCACTGTTCAACAGAGACAGGAAAACCCTTTGTTTTTCCAGAAGTTTATAGCTATGCAAAACCTAGGCAGAGTATACAGTGACAAAGAAAGGATAGTTCTGTGGGTTATGAACTTCCTCTTTGTCCCACTTCTATAGCTTCCTATAGCAGTGACATTGTTAAAAGTTTATTATGGATGCCTCCAGAAAACCTTAATGTAAAGAATTCTGGTAGCTATTACTGGTGGCAGCAGGACAAACTAAAAAAGTAGGAACTATATAATAGTTAAAGAATTAACTTTGAGAACTGATTTTATATTCACATAATATATGTACAGGCACATGAATAACGGAATTTTTAAAATTCAGCTCTGTATTAAGATTCAAACCCAGTATTTCCCTTATTGCCACTTGGCTTTCATCCATTTGCTCTGTTAGAAGCCATTCTCCTGCATTACTCATTAGCACAACAGCAGCACAATGTACACAGTGCATAGCCTGTTCTTGAAAAATATACGCCAACTTCCAAATTATTTTTTAATATTTCTATCTGTAAGGAAAGGCTAAATACACAGAAATTGGTAGAGTGACTATGCTTTGGTTTTTTATACCACTGTAAGTCACAGCAAATTTGACCTCAGATGTTTAACTTGCCTTCCATGAAAATCAATGTGGTTGGTGCATCCAAGTTCTCATTTAAATGTACATTGAGACACTGAAGTACATTTTATAAAAGTGAATTTTGACCAAGTACAGTAAATTGTAACAGCTTCTGACCCTGTTACAATAAATACATAATTTATCACAAGTACTCTACTAAACACAATTTTTCTGAAGTATCTTGGAGAGGTAGTTGATATGCATATGCAATTGCCACTTTTTAATATTTAAATATCCTGGAAGTTTTACTTTTTTGTTCAAAATGGGAAATGCACATCAGCTTTCATAGCTGAATCAAAATCAATGTTAAATAATTACAAATGAAAAAATCATCTGAAGCTATCCAACATGTATTTTTGTACATTATCTCAGAAGGTCAAAACTAAGATTGAAAAAACATCCATGAATACAAATTGCTTTGCCATATTCAGGTTCCTGTGGGTTCCTTTTGTTTTTATGGATGATTAAAAAAACTCTTCAAAATGATAGGGCTGCAGGAGGACAGCAAATTCCAGGGCACCACACAGTGATGTAGGATTCTGGAGAGTTATCCTATTACCAGGCTTCCCTTTGCGCAAATGCCATGGAATTCCTGCCAACTCACAGTATTATCAGGATTTAATTAGCACTGAGAAATACATTAGAAGGCTTTGAACTTTGGGATAGAGAAAAATGTATGAAAATCTCATAAGCAGGTGAACTTAAGGAAAAAGTTGGGATAAATTTAATTGCTATGCTATTATTTAGGTTACCAAAGAAGCCAAAGATCTGATGAGGAAAACACATTGTGATAAATTAGCCAGGGCAGACCACGATATTAGTGAGGCCACACTTCTTTGTCTACATTGCTACGTAACTCTACCTTGAGAATTACAGGTAATCGAGGACAAAGAAAATGGGAGTATTAATCACACTGTATAATTTTAGTCTTTACTAGTCCTACTTGTATTCCACCAGTGCTTAGAAGCCCTAGTCATAGATACCATTTAACATATTTTATATATGATACAAAGGTCAGTCTCTGGGCTAAAGAATTTACAGTCCTATGCATGAGCCAAGGCATCCCAGATGGGTGCATAAAAAAATGAGACCGTCTTGTTCAATATGGTAGACAGTGACCATACCTTAATGGCACCTTTGCATTGCCTACTGGTGTTACCATGTAAGCATTAGGAAAACTTTTAGGCAGGGGATACTTTATTTTTGCAGATGTTTAAGGTAGAACCAGGTCAGAGAGATAAAATGCTGAAGTGCTTGTTTTAAAATTCATCAAATCCATGATGAAACTGGTTTCCTCTTTCATCTGATTTTCTGATTCTTTTCATGGGAATAAGGAAAAACAAAGTCTTGTGTCCTGCCAGCTCTCTGTAGACTACCACAGAGTCTGTAGTGTTTTCTAGGCAATTGCTTGGGAAAGTGTAGATCATTTACAGATGAAACCTCTCAGTTTTCATTACTCAATAAAACGCACACAGACAAGTTACACAAATAACATACCTTTAAAAGCATTTTTTCAGTGCTATAATGATGCTTAAATTAATTCAAGTGATTTTATTAGAGATAAAAATTATTGGAAATTCTGATTTCTTCTATGATGCCTCTAAAACTATACCTAAGTGAAACATTTTTACTTTAGATCCAGAAATAAAAACTTCTGGCATTGCTCATCATTAGAATTTTCCCCCTCAGGCTTTGTCTTTATTAGCAGCTTAAGAGTATATTTAGCACTGTCATATGTGAAATCTCTTCTGTTTGCTAAACTAATATGGGATAAAATGTCTTTTTTTACAGTGTTACTCATTCATTATATAAAAATGAAAGAAACTACTTTAGTGTGTGTATAGAACTACTCTCTATTTTTATGACAAAAAGGAGGTGACAATACACATCCCTTAGGCACCCAGGGGTATTATGTAAGAGTCATTAGTATAATTGATATCCATATGAGGAGTGTTGTATCAAACATGATTAAAATGTGCAATATATTACAGAGGTTCCAGTGTTCCAGCTGATTTGCTATAATCCCACTTCTGATAGATATGTGTCTGCTTCCTTGTGAAAAAGTAAAATTATTTCAGAAGAAAGGGTCTTTTCCTTCTTTACTAATTCAAGGCACAAGTTCTAAAAGGTATATCTTGTCCTATATATATGATTTTCTCATGTACAATGAGGTGAACATCTACTGTATGTCCACTCATGCAATAACAATTTAATCAAGAGAATTCCTTGTTTTATGAAGACATTTTATTAGGGATCATTTCCACAGACTGCTAATAGGCTTTACCAATTCTTGTGATAGAATAAGATTCTAAACTAAACTCAGAAGAATAGATTTTACATCTCCTTACACCTCTTTTGCACCAGAACGGTAGCGCTGCATTTACTCTCCTGAGAGACGAGGAGGTGTACATTTCTGGATAAGGGTTTTAAATTCCTATTGTTATCTTTTTACTTGTTTTGTTTTGTGTTTTTTTTAAAGGAAATTTTACAGTATTTTTAATGTCTAGTTTTAATATTGTTTCCCTTGTCTCTGAATGTCAAACAAACATCTTTCTTCAATTCCTTTCTTTAAAGACATTCTCTCAATGCAATTTTTCAGTAAAAATCTGATATTAGAAAGCAACTTCTAAAGTAAAAATCTTCCCATTCTCAGATGTTAGCAAGGCAGAAGGTGGTCATCAGATAAGAGGCAGCCTGCCTAGAGTTCAGACTGCAGGGGACCATAGTCACAGGACAAGATTTCCTATGGCAATAGCAGTTTCTAATGGATGACCAAGCATGAGTTTTCCACATTCATCTCTGCCCAAAACTTGCTAGTCACTGTAACTCCAGCCCTGCAGGATTCTTTAGCTCACACTATCACAGTCTGTGACTTTTAAGATTCAGGGTCCCTGATACAGTGCCACACAAGACATATTCTTCCTCCTGTGTCCAGTTTAGATTGCAAGGTCTTCATTCTTTCTAGTTATAAGCACTGAGTCTCTTGTTGCCAACTGAAAGCACAACGTTTACATGTGACTCTTTCATCATGTTTCTTGTCACAACCGTCAGAGTTTACGAATAAGCCACTGATAATGGTCTTTTCTTGCTATTGCTAAATTAATAGTTTATAAGTGTACCAAACTTTAACATCTTAGCTGGCATTTTCCATGATGGGCATCTGTCCCAAACACGATATGTTTGATGATTAAGCTCTAACACTTTAGTCATTTCCAACTAAAAGGTTATGAGGAGACAATTTCTCTGTCTGCCTGAAGAATATTCTTGCTTCTTGAAAAGTTCTTTTTCTGCTATGCATGTTGAAACTTGGCAGGGTTATGCTGGTGTGAAAATTTATCCTAAATATGTTCCTATTAAACACATCAGAAAAAAATATTGCTTCTAAAGACTGAGTAGGGCTTTTTTTTTTTTTTTTTGCTATTTACATTCCTTGAAGAATTAATGTGCACTGAACATGCCATGCTCCAGGCCTGTAAGGATGCTGAACAGGATTGTCCCCACACCCCCATGTACAACTGTGATGCCGGGCACAGGAACTTCCCATAGGGACAATCCAGCAGAACATGGAGAAAAGTAGAAAAATCTGCTGAACTCAGAAATGGAAGCATGAGAAATAGAGGGGAGGAGAAAAAAAAGAAAGCAACTGTAGAGGAAACGAGATCTGAACTGAAGAGGGTGGATGTTAAGAAAGGGAGTGCAGGAGTAGCAGAGATGTGTCAGAGCAACAAGGAATAGAATGTGTTTGGAGGCAAAAGAACAAAAGGTAATCTTACTGTGAAAAGCTAGACCTTCCTCCAGAAACCTGGATTTGAACCCAAGAGTCTTGGATTTCTTCCTGCTTCTACCATCAGCAAACACTTGGCAGACCATGTATCTCTCTCACTATGCCATCTGAGTGCAAGTTAGTTCAGAGGACTGCGCCCAGCTGCTGGATTTTGCCTTAATGAGAAAAAAAGCTTTCCCTGGCTAATGGAATAAAGTGACCTTGCTGTTTCAGCCATCCCCTTTCCCAGTTCAGGTACAGGGATGGAGTGACAATATTTGTAGCATGCAGGATTTAGTTAGGTTTGGTCTGCTAAGGCTGAGTTCACACACACTGCACTGATTCTTTTTCCAGGATGCACATTCCAACTATTCAAAATTTCTTAAAATTTGTATTTTCCAAAGAAGCTTTATGCAGATTTGCCAGGCATCAGTCATACAATAATAGATATTTTCTGTGTGCGAATATACTCAGAAGCAGGAATTGTTATGCTTGAAAATCGTGAGGCTACCATGAGAGAGATGATGAAAATATGACCAGTAGAAGAAGGGAAAACCTTCACAAAGGGAACAAGAGCATCTGCATGCAATGACTGTCAGCAAGAACTTTTGGCACTGCCATGTCTCGTAGCTTGTTATTTTAACTCAGAGTTAAGTAATGGAATGTTTCCTATGCCTTTACTGCAAGCTGGTTATAACCTATACAGTAAATATATATTTATATTGTTTGCAATACTACGTAAATAGTGAGTTCGCTGTAGGAGACGACAGTGGTATAATAGCAACACTTAAAGTATGATCTTTCCTTTTACATGAGTGGAGTTATTGATTACAGAGAACCTATTTTACAGCCAACATAGTGACTTTCCTGTGCAGTAATTGTATATATGCTGCAGTTTGCTAAGGACATATGTGATTGCCTGAGAGCAGTATTGCCCTCTACTGTGGTAACCTAATTTCAAATCTGGTCCTTCTGGTTTGTATTATGAATAAAGTAATACAGCAGTGCTGCACAAGAATGTGTATGGGAAGAGTGGAAGCTTTCCTTCTTGTTGTGTATTCTGTGTGGAAGCTACTTTACGCATCATGTTTCTTTTTAACCTCAGCCCTAGTCAAATTTACGACAACACTTGTAGAGGTGAAACAAGCAATCTGCAGGTCAGGTTCAATGGAGACAGAACTGGGTAAGTGCACTTACTCTCTTGTAAGCCTTTATTACTAAGTGTTTGTTTTCAAGAAAGAGAAATCCATGCTGCCCAGCTTCATTGCAAATTCTGGACTTAACAGTTTTTTGAAGACAATGAAACAGGAAATTTCTGTTGGCAAGTAAAATGAACAGTTTATCTTTTAGCAGTGGCCTTCATTCAGACAATATTTCTTTTTTTTTTTTTTCCCAGCCTCTTGATTAATACACAAGTGTACAGTCTCCAAGGAAGGACTGGGTTTGTTGTTTTTTTAAGCAGGAAGCAACAACAAAATTTTGCCTATCCCAACGCTAATGCATGCTTCTCTCAGGATTCCGATTGTTTTGGACCCACAATAGGACGTGCATGTCCAGATGGGCACTTTGAGAATCAGCCTGTCCCTGTGTTAGGTGACATACCTTTCACAATTCAGGAAAGCCTGAGTTTCATGCGCATGAAAGTGTACACCCTCTCTGGACTTAGAAATCAGGGTTTGAGAATAAAACAAACTCGAATTAAATTGGTTTCATTTTGAAAAGTCAAACCCCATAAGACTTTAATACTTGGGTGTATGCTGATGAAATACCATGACTCTAAAGACTATTAATATTCATAGGAAGTCTGAAATAATTCATGACTTTCTGGAGTAATGTTAGATGATGTACGTTGGTAAACAGTATCATTTACACTGAACCTTAAAAATTATTGACAAAGACAAGTTCCTAAACACTGGCTAAACCTTGTATTTGTTGTTATGATTTCTTGGTTTTATACTTCAAGCAGATTTTCAATTAACTCCACTGTATTCAGAGTAATTATTCATTTATTATAGTCAGTTTAGATATGGTAAAGATTAAAGGAGTAAAACAAATCATTTCAGTGACATAGGCTAGTGATACATTGTTATTATTCTGATTTCTTTGCTTCTTGCATAAGGAAGATTTATAGCATCCATTTTTGAGTGATTCCTTGTTAGCATATATTTTTATAGGTATTTATTTGCTATTATAAAGTGTTTTGATAAAGTAAGAAGCTATCTTCCTCTCTCCCCGTTCCTTTAGGAAATATAAACATTCCTAGAATAAAAGAAAAAAGACTGTAGATTTGAACAGCACACATATTATATATGCAATACAATGTACTTATCTATTAATAAAAAAAAGATGCTGAATACAAGGCACCGCTATTCTAAGATAACTACATGTGTTCGATGTTGAGAAATTAATGGCACGAAGCAGATGCCTTCAGTCATCTAGGAAGTGTGGTTTTCCCAGTGTACTGCAACTGCATGCCCTGCAGTGTGTCATCTCACTTATAAAGGGGTTTTACATGTTTATAAAAGTGTGTTAAATATTGGTAAAGTTTATTTTATGCATTATGCATAAAAGTTGTCATTAGGATTTAACAAAGCAGCTTGCAGAGAAAGATTAGAAATAAAATCTCTGTATACAAAAACGATTTGGATGGTTTAGCTAGATGGTTCTGACTTAAAAAAATTAACATTTCACTTACTGTTCTCAAACATTCAGAGAAAGGAGAAAAACAGCACTAACTGAAAAGAGTGAAATATATGTTGTTATAGCAGTGCCTAGTAGGATCACTATTACAGAGGTTCTTTTAGTATTTCCATTATAAATCCTCTTTATTCAGTGTAATATCGTGGTAATTTCAAATCACATTTGGCTTTAACTTGGCAAATAATCTGTCAACACAGAAATTCAGTTCATTTATATGTATGCATGCATTTATTCTTATATGTGCACAGACTATATCATGTTCACACGTTGCTGATGTATAGATTTTAAAATAAGCAATGATTGTAAAGCTACTTTTTTTTTGGTCCAGTTTTCCTAACCATCAATTTAAAAGGAGATTACAGATGGGATTTTCAGAAGCACTTAGCATTGCCTTAAATGGTTGTGTTTAAGTTAATGGTAAAAATCCTCTGACTTAAATTGCAGTAAAGTTAGGTCAATGCTGTTGAAAATCTCACCCCATCCTTTCAAAATATGTTTAGGGGTCTAGCTGCAGGTGTCTGGTGTAAGTGACTGACTTATGGGCATAGTGACATTTTACTGGAACTTCAAGGAGATTATTCAGAGCTCTTTTGTGCCTCTGAATGTTCCCTGACTAGATAAAAAGCCTAAAGCACCAGTCTAGGCATCTATATTAGATGTTTAATTGATTCAGTTGGGGGAAATTGTTTTCCTCTTTAAAAACAAACTTGAAAGGATGCTTTTATGTTGGATCTAAATAAAGAGAAAAGACCCATTAGGAAGTGAAGGATGCCACAAGTAAACAACATGGATGAATGTCATGGCTGGAGTTACATGGCAGTAGTATGAGAGGTGGAGGTATCAATAAGTATGTAGAAGAAACTTGCTGACAATAATAAGAAGGCACACTTTCGGCAGCCATACTTTTATTTTTATGATGCTGTGTATTCTGAATTTTTTCCCAGTTGGATAACTTCCTTTTTGTTGTATTTTCCTCACCCACATGCATCTGTGCCTAGTTAAGACATCTGTCAGGTAACTTTATTTATATACTTTTTGCAAGTTAGAACAGAACTTCTCCAAGGATCGGGGGGCTGGACTACCTCCCATATGAGGACAGGCTGAGAGAGTTGGGGTTGTTCAGCCTGGAGAAGAGAAGGCCTTGGGGAGACCTTAAGCAGCTGCCCAGTACCTAAAGGGGGCCTACAAGAAAGCCGGAGAGGGAGTTTTTACAAGGGCATGTAGGGATAGGATGAGAGGTAATGCTTTTAAACTGAAAGAGAGTAGATTCAGATTAGATATAAGGAAGAAATCCTTCACTGTGAGGGTGGTGAGGCACTGGAACAGGTTGCCCCCAGAGGCTGTGGATGCCCCGTCCCTGGAAGTGTCCAAGGCCAGGTCAGATGGGGCTTTGAGCAACCTGGTCTAGTGGAAGGTGTCCCTGCCCATGGCAGGGGGGTTGGAACTAGTTGGTCTTTAAGGTCCCTTCCAACCCAAACCATTTTGTGATTCTATGATTCTGTGACTCTGTGATTCTATGACAAAATGATGTAATTTTGAATCAAACTAGTCCATGCTGTTTCTGTAAATAGATATGGTGCTAGTTAAAAGCATAACACCAGAAAAAGAGAATTGTTGAAGTGTTTAGTTAAACGTCCAAAAGTAGTTGGGGATTTTTTCTGTGGGTAAACTAGAACACTTCACTTCCATTAATGCTTTGGAACAAGTACAGTTCCTCTGTTAAAAAAAATAAACCACATAAAAAATAGGCAATTCCAGAAAAGATGTCATTATTAATCAGTGTATTAGATTATATCAGTGTTTTAATGTTGGTTCTTGGCCTTTACCAAACAGGGCATCAATTTAGAGGTGATTCTTTGAGCTTGTAGCTAAAGGTTATTTTGTAAATATTCTGTATTTCTCTCAGGCTCCTGAACTAGCTGAATAGTAGCTGTGGGCACTACATCAGTTTGTCTTAGGTCTCTGGCCTGGAAGCTAGGATGGTGACCTCGCTGGGGGGATTATGTAGCATCATCCTAGGTAAACTGCTGATGACATGCCAAATGACAGAGGTAATGATTACTAGTTAGGGTAGCAGTAGCTCTGGGAACATGGATCAGGAGGGGCAGGGCTGCTGTGGTTTGGAGTTTCATTTGAGCCAACAGCAGTCTTCTAACCAAGGTGCTTAAGAATGTGCTTTTATACACACACCCAATTTTTTTATTTTAACAGAATGTAATCAAATCTGTAAATAACTGGGTGAGCAAAGACGGAACCTACATACTTACTTAAATACTGAAAATGAGGTTTGGCTCATTTTAGTCAGCAATTAAAACAATTAGGATTTTGGATTACATTTTGGGTGGTAGGCTTTAACAATTCAATTTCTGTCAGCTGACTCACACCCAGAGGTTTGTAGGTCTTCAAAGTTCATTGCAGTTACAGATTTGCTTTCAATTAACAGTTACTCAGTACTCTTGCTTTCTACTACTGTTACTGTATAAAATGTTAATGGCTTTCATCTCACTTTCCTGAAAGACAATCAAAACTGATTATTTGATGAGTTATATGGCGTCACTGAGCTCTTATATGATGGCTTACTGCTTTTTTTGAGCATTTCCCTATTATTCAGAACTTTATGTTTAAATAAATGAGAATATTTTAAAATATTCCTAGAGCAAGGACATTTGGGATGAGGGTGCAGTGCATGACATGTCATTTGGTCTGAGTTGTTTGTAGTCTTGTGTAGGACACCCTAAAAGGTCTGGGTTTAACTTCGTACTCCTGAATGGAAGACTCTCTTCTGTCTATCCCTTGTTGGTTTCTTTTGCAAAGATCAAAAACATTATATTGGTGAACTTCAAAGCAAGAAGTCCAGAGAAAATGTTTGCTACCCAAGAGACTATTGAAATACAGTTATCACAGGTCCAAATGGCTTGGCACTGAGAGGGGATCATGAAGATACTTACCTTTGGAACATCATCATATCTAATCTGAAGTGGCTACTGGCTAAACATCATCCTAACTTAGGCTCATCCTAGCTGCTCTGTGGCCTGCAGGAAGCATTCAAATCCAACATTCAAGTCCAGTTTCTGACATTGTTCAAGCCCAACTTCTTCATTAGCTTCTTATCATTGGCCACTCCTTGCACTTTCCTAGCTATAAGACATTCCAGGATTTTCAGGGATCCCCAATATAATTAGTTGCAAGGACTACATAAATCAAGATTTGTGTGAGATGCAACATTGCTATGAATTTCTATGGAGCTGAGTGCCTATCATCTCGCAGAACACTGTTGATCTTCAGAAAGTGCCATTCTGGCTACTTTGCTGACTCTTTACAACAAAATGTACTCACTGGAACTAGGGTTTTAGGTACCTTTCAGGAGAGTCTGACCTACAGGACTAGGGAATAGTGGTGTCTATATCACAGAACCTTCCAGTATCCTGGCCAAGTACAGTATAATTATGCAAAAGAAAACATCTTCACCATCTATGCAATCATTTATTCCTTCCATGCTGCTATCAAGAGACCAAGTAGGGAAGGAAATTTACTACATGTGTTCCTATTTTCATGTTTTCTGAGCAAGAAATTACAATGCCTGGTAAAGAGAGCAGGTTCTTTATACTCATTATGGACTATTGTGTGAAAATGCTTTGCTGACTTTGGAGGAACACCCATAAATTTGTTAGATGTGTTTTGCAAAGTGTATATTTGACCCAGAATGAAAATGATTACTACAAAACAGATTTCTGAGGAGTAAATGGGAGTTATATGTTATTTGGTCTCTGGAAATAGCAACTTGCGTGGCTGTTTGATCTGACCAATGGCATAATACATGAGCATTTAGGTGTTAAAATGATACAGGCTCAGCAGGCCAGGATGAACACAGAGAGACTGTGCTAGTAGTACTTGTTACCTGTAGGAAGTTTAATTTTCTTATTCCTCCACCTCCCACAGACTATTGTATGCTGCTTTGTTCCTCAGCATATATGAAGTAATGATAGTTTAGTAAACCATTAATGGTCTTTCTGTATGATTTACGATGTAATTTCATAAGCTTACTTGATCAACACTTGACACAATGGAAAAACAAGGGGTACATCGGTGATTTTTCTGCACTTTTCTGATGCCTTGAGATTGCTGAAGGAAAAAGCACTCTCGTATAAATAGAGATAACAGTGCCAAATTGAGTAACAGCTGCTGAAGAACTGCTCCACTAACCATGCCGAAGAGATATTTCATGTTCTTGCTGTGTTTCTTCTTTGGCCTGTTCTGCATAGTACTCATACACTGAGATCTGGCGATCTAGGTTTTGTAGTGGTCTGAGAGCCTCTGATGACAAGGATATTTTCAGCCATGTATTAAGATAGTCTTTATGTCCCCTTTGCACTGCTGGCATAACACAAAAGGAATGTAAAAATATCTGAAAGTGATGTTATTTTGGTCTGGTTTTCATAAACAGAATTGCATTCTCTGCTTTTATTTTTATTTTTCATTTCTTAGTTCTTCTGCTAATCAGAGATTTTTGTGTTTTGCAAAAGAGGGAAACTTGCAGCAATCAGTGTTGTGTCTTGCAACATCTTTTCTTTGTGAAGTAGAATTATTGCCTAACAAAAAGCAGAGATTGCCCTCAACTACTATAGACTAGGACATCAGTGGTCAAATGGGGTCTTGGCAGCTTGCTGTAGAACAGGCTGCCTAAAATTCTGGATTGTTTGTCCCCCCCATCATCACACACCTTGTAAAAGAGCTGGTGATCCTTACAGACCCCCAAAAGCACAAGGAAATAGGTTGGTAAAAAAAAACCAACATGAAAAAAACCCAATTATGCAATTGTTGGGTGTTAATTTTGATAGTATTATAATCACCTTTCTGATTGCACCACAATAGAGACTCAGAGTCAAAAATAGCAAAATCTGTTTTTCCTCTTTTTGCAGGCATGAATGTGTGAGAATGATTTCTTTATAGAAACCCACAATTAAGGAAAGGAAGTGATGAGGTGAAAATGGGCAGATACTGATTCTGCTCCAGAGGGTACTGTTTTTAACGTTGAAATACTGCTTTTCATTTGATGCTCAAGAATAACATTTTTTTGGAGAGGTACTGACACTGTGTGACTGAACTTAATACATCTAAGTGTATCTTAAATTGCACTCCAGTAAAACAAATGTTAACTTCCTATGTTTACATATCCAGCTAGTGAGGTTAGTATCAAGGTGAAGACTAAATGCAGCTCTTCTGATCAGCGAATAAACCATATTCACTAATAACAGAAGGAACAGAAAGGTTGTTGTAGGCTCATGGTTGTGTCATAACTGGAGTATTGTGCCCCTGTAACAGTAGTTTTGGTTTCCCAGACCATTTCCATCAACATATCTAGCAAGAGGCATCTTGCCTAGTTCCACTTCCTTCCTTTTGTGGACAGAAAATAAAAAGAAAATCCAATACACATGGACAAAAGAAGCTGCAGCCAAAATGTGGTACTCTTGACTTTTTCCAGCAGAAGGTGTAAGCTAATCACTGCTAGATCAGTCTAGGGTGACCCATGGACAGAGTTTCAGACTAATGTGTAATTCTTAAGCTGTTGGGCTTTAAGGAAACAGCTACTGTGTCTCCTTCCACAGACTGAATATGATTTGTCTATACTGCAGGAGCACAACTCACTTATACGTATTACAATGAACTATATACTGGGACTATTACGGGCTCTTGCCTTGTATCTACTTTTGCCTTATATCTAGTAGGTGACGTAAATGCTAAGCTATATCTGTTGAATTAAATGAGGTTAGGGTTACCTCATGGCTTATATTACAGACCACCTATCTGATGTTAAAACACAGAAAGCAGCAGCAGCATGAATGACTCAGTGATCAAAGTTGCTATTAAAGCATTTGTGCATTAATGGTTTCTATCTGTAATCCATATTACATGATGATGAGAAAAGTGAGGTGAAACAGAAGATTCATGAAAACAATCAATGGTAATTTCTGTGCTTTTACGAAATAAGAGTCAGTTTCTAGCTTTGGTTTTGAAACCAAAGTAATGTTAAGTCTTAAACTAGAGCCAGGCCTATGGTATTGGAATGACTCTCTCTGCGTATTGGTCTCTTAATCGACTTGGAGTGCCTTCCAGGGCTGGAACATTTTTCAAAACAGTCAAGTTCTCCATAGCATGTTACTTTTTTGTAGGAAAGGAAATATCTAGTTATTGTAACAGCAACAGCACAGCACCTATCTTGGAAGTAGCTGATGCTATTTTCCTGTCTGTAATCTGCAGTAAGCTGATTCTAGATTTCAGGAAAAATGCTGCAGAAATATATTTCTTGTTTAATTTCTACTGTTCTTTCAAATGGCGTTTTGCAGAATGCATCTGGGTGTACAGCTAATGACCCGTGAGCAATAAGCAACTGTTTAAGTAAAATGCACTATGAAAAAGCTTTTACCAAACAGCATTTTAATATTTTAAATAGATTTTCCATTGCAGGCTCTTTGTAACTGGATTAGTTCTCTGATGTGTTCTGACAGAGCTGTTGTTAGGGATACTCCATTAACTTTGTCTGTCATCTTATTTTCCCCAGTATCCAGCATAACACCCTTATATTTCATAATTTGTATTGCTATCAGTGCTGATTTGTAAATGTGCAAATTATAATTAACAACGGCCACTACTTCTATTAAATATTAAATCATTCTTGCAGCCTATATTTTCCACAGCAGATGGAGCCCTGTGGTATGCAAATAGACTCTCCTTAAGCAGTCAGCAGTTTTTACCAAAATTTTGGCTTTTAAAATGCATTTTTTTGTTTGCTTTATGTTTTCTGTAGCATTTAGGTTAATATTTATTCACTGCAGATTCCCCTTCTCCCCATAAGAATTTCATGGACTATTACATTCTAGCACTGAGGTTTTGTTTCACTTCATTAATAGCTCCTTAATCATACAGCTTGCTTGTAAAGTACAAGCACTTGTTATTTGTACTTATGCTGCAGTATTGCATAAGAGGCATTTAGTTATATTTTAATATGTATAGCAAAGGCAAAAATGCTGGGTACACCAACATAGTTTTTAATTTGAAAACCAATCTACGTGCACAGTTTTTTTCCCCAGAATAAGCAAAAGCATTTATGGTTTATATTGTGTCTTAAACATTCCATTAAATGTCATCAGCTGATTCAGGAAAATGTATTGCAAAAATACCAGAGAACTGTAAAACGTGTAAATGTAATGAAAGCTCAGGACATAGAAGGGATTGAAAGTCCAACATTTATCAGGTAACTATAAAACAGCAAGAAACATTGATAGAACATTACATTTTTCTAATATGTAGTACCTTAAGCATGAAACTCTTATTTTGGGGGTTTACTGCTGTGCTGTTTTATTAAAGAACACTGATCCAGAATTAACATAGCCTTTCTAACATTGAGAGGAATCTGAAAAGCAGGCAGTGTTATTCAGGATATGATTTCACTATCCACACCAGCAATTGCAAATGAAGATTTTTCAAATGATTGACTCAGAGATTGTATCCTAAATAAGGGCAACCCAGCTTTTTCCACATTTTTAAATGGACACGGGAATATAGAGCTCAAGGACATTAACTGCCACATTAACCAAAGAGTAATGAAAACTTCTCTGAATGAACATTTCCGTGGGCTGAAATGGCCTCAGCGATATAGAAATGAATTGTAACAAGTTAGGGTCTTGTCTTCCTGCCGGTTTAGTAGGAGTTGGAATTAGCATGCTAAATGGGATCAGCAGCGGTAAGCAACTGGATTGGAGTATCCTGGAATCCGTGCTGTGAATGCACATTGGTAGTGTGATACCTCACATAACTCTGAGGTACCATTTACTCAGAAGTATTAAACTAATTTAAACTGAAGTTGTAAGTGATGCTGGAACAGAATTCTGGGTCAGATTACCAGCTAGTCTGAGCAGGAGCAGCTCTGGCCACTCAGAGCCTTTACATCCACCAAAAAGGTACTTTTAGGTACGCTCCATAGGAGGAGGAATTCAGATAACAGTGCAGGACCTGGTGCTAACCATTTGGGACCAGTTATTGTAATTTAAAAGATGTTATTTGCATAATGAGAAAATAAAAGATGTTCCTGGTTTTTTCAGATTTATCAGCTTTATTGATAATGTTAAGAAGAAATGTGATTTGAAGGATGCTGCAGGGATGGTATCTTCAAAAAGGGAAAGTAAGTATTAAGAAGTGAGCAGCAAGCAGAGAATTGCTATAGGTGGGCTTCTGTTCAACATCCACACCATGGCATGCAGGACAGCATAGATAAGACTTTAAACAAACCAATGGAAGTACTAGAAGCAGTCTGCTTGTGGCAGCCTCTAACTGTGCATGGGTTGACTTATGTGTTAGCCAAGTGAGTTAGTCTCTACAGAACTTGGGCCTGATAGAATAGCATTTTCATCAAAAGCCTTCAAGTCTGTGCTTTCCTAGAAATTTGCTATTATATACCTAGGATAGTCTTGATGTCTTTGATGTTCCTATGTAATTTCTACTGCAGGCAGTTTCAAGGAGTCAGAAATTTGACCAGTTCATTGAAATGAAGAGGGTCCATGTATGTTTAAGTATTACAGAAAGTTGAATTTCAGCAAAATTTCTACCAGAGTCAGGCTAATGTTTGATGTGCACAGTTTATTCACTGAAGTATCTAAAGCATTTCCTTGTGAGAGGAAACTTCATAGGAACTTCCATGGGCTTTCAAAGAATTTTCACTCCAGAAACTTTTGTGCTGTGCCTAGGAAATAGTTGTATCCTTGTCTTATCTCCTTATACTGTCACACTGCAACTGGTGTTACTCACATGCACAGCATGGAACTAATCCCTCCCCCCTGCTTTGAACTCCAGTGCGCCCTGGTAGTTCTACGCCCTCTGCACAGCTTTGCCCCTTGCCTTTTGGCATCAGCCCTGCTTTTTGTGTCCAGCTATTTTAGAGCAAAGAAATTTATTTGCTCGGGCAGCTAGGCATGGCTGCACTTTAGCATGTCCACTTTTGTAAAATGGGCCTGACGATTTTCATGTGTGCAGGACACTTGATACTGATGTATTTGGTGCCTTTCAGTGTAATATATCATTGACGAAAATGTTGGACTGTACATAGATACAATCTTGCAGCATACTCCCCTCCCTCTGAAGCCAGAGTTCTGGGACTCAGTACCTTTGAAAATCTGATACATTGTGGCTAATGAAAGAATTTACAGGCAACTGAATGTCTCTTAGTATCAGATCAAAGGAAGACATCAGGGAAGAGAGCCTACTTTCTTTAGGTTTAGAAACACAGTTGAGTGAAAGCCATTAGACTATTCCTATTTAGAATCAGAAGAAATCCTCTCTGGAGAAGCTAAGGAAACATGAGTATATTTCAGTCAGTCACCGATATCCCATTTAAGCCTTATTTAAAATCTGTCAGAGGAACTGGTATTTCGTCTGTGAAACTGTAGTATTCTTTTTCTCTAGGAGTAGCTAGTTAAGAGTATTTTAATTATGTTGAACAATTTAAATGGCTATATTTCTTCATTCCTTTCAAGAAACCTCACTGTTCTCAATGTGGGAGATTTGGATGTTATAAATTCTCCAGGAAGCAGTCTTTAAATATCAATTTGTGTATCTCTGAGGCTTAAAATAAAAGCATTGGTAAGGACTGTGCATCACTACCCTTGAAATCACTCAGTGCTTTCGAGGCAATAAGCAGTTGTGTTGGATGGGCAATCTACAGGAATTTACAACAAGGAGAAAGGGAAGCAGGACTCCTAAACATTCATTTCTCCTCCCCCAGGTCCTAAGCTTGGTTCGTTCTCAGCAGTGCAATGATCGGGAAAGCCTAGAAAAATTAGTAAAAATCTTAGCAGCTGTGGTTAGTAGTGCTGAATGTAAGAGGAGATGGTCATTCTACAATGGGTAACTGTGTGACAGGATGGGATTCATGGTCTCAATTAGGACCCTCAAGAACTCAACATTAGATCTCCTATTTGCAGCTGGACCCCAATGGATCACTTCTTTAGTCTCTTAGTCATACCATGCCTCCCTGTCCTTGTCTATTCTTATTCAAATATAAGAACTTTGCTTCTCCACACAGTATAAAATGGTGGCAGTGTTTTGGCTTTCTTCCACCCCTGCAAGGCAAATTCATTTGTTAGTCTTCTGTCTCTAAATTGATGTACATTGGAAAGGAGAGCAGACTGTAAATTTCCAGCTGCTTTTCAATATATATGTTTACAGTCTTATTGTATCTTTGTGTGACCAAAAAAATGGAATATCTGGGGAAAAAAGTTAGCAGAACAATATTTAGAATTCCAGGACTCCTAGAGTAGACCAGGGCAGATCTAAACATAAATGTCTAAATTTTTGAATTTTGCAGCTAAATCAAATACAATTGAAATTAAGAAGACCTACAGAAACAGGATACAGTATGAAAAAGCTTTTCACTAGACCACATCTAATCATAATACAGCTAAACATGGGGTCTGGGATTCTGATCTCCAAGGCTGAAATTCCTTTTTTTGGTAAATATAATATTAAAACCATAGAACACAACATAAAGATCCTATTTACAAAGAGTACAATTTTATAGTGGTGTGGAATTTTACACCTGGTAGTAGTTCAGTTATTTTGAACTTTAAATTATTACCTTTCCCTGCAAAGTAGAGAGTTAAGTGCCCAAGCAAAGTGCATACATAGTTTCAGTCACGTGAAATGTTTTGAATTGTAGACAAACTCTTCATTCTTTTCACGTTGTTTAAAGCTATGCGTTTGTTCTAAGTGATAATGGTTATGAACTGTGCTGAGATCCAGAAAACATTACAAGGGCAGAACCTCATTATTCCTTGTTATGGATGTACTGTTTGAAGAGTTTCTAAAGCAGCCTAGATTTTGATCAGGAATTTTCAAATTTGAGAATCTCTGAGCTCTACTTAAAGAGCGTGGTTGATGCATCTGTGGTAAATTTTATCATACAGCGTTTTCATTTAATTAGATTGTGAACTCTCAATGACTTCCTGAGAGTAAATTTTCTTGAGAGGAGAATTAGAAAACATTAGATGAGGTAAAGGACTTGAGAATACTTGTCCAGAAGAGATTGTTAAGAACATAACTAGGACAGCTGTGAGCTGTGCTTTCAAATTGTAAATGATGCTAGTAAGTGATTTTCACTTCTGATTTTAAATAGTCTCAGAAATTGTCTTCTACCAAAGCTTCTTTGAATTACATTTTGTTTAGTAATCAGAACCACTATATATGAAGTATTCTGGAGCGCATTACATACAAGGAGAGGGTGAGAGTTGGATTTGCTCAGCTTTAAGAAGAGAAGACTAAAGGGATATCTTATTGCTGTCTACAGCTGCCTAATGGGAGAATCTAGAAAAGACAGAAACAGACTCTTCTTGGAGCTATACAGTGGCAGGTTGAAAGGCAACTGACAGAAGTTTGAATACAAAACATTCTCATTAGATACAAGGATTATTTTTTTTTCCCATGAGAGCTATCACATACTGGAACAAGTTACCCTGAGAGGTTTTTGACTCTGCTTACTTGCTGATATTTAGAACTCGACTGAACCTTGTCTTGTTGACTCTGCTTTGAGCAGGGGGTTGGATGAGATGACCTGCTGTGGTGCTTTCCAACACAAATTATTCTATGGTTCTACTCTGTGCTGTATTTGGAATTTCAAGAGAGCATGTTAGCACATTCAAACTCTTTCAAGACTCAGTTTTGCAAATCCTCATCCTGTTCTTTGAAGCGTGTATCAGCATTTAGGAACCAGCTGAGGTGTACAGATTGTGCAGGTACTGGTTCTGTAAACTACCTAGAAGGTAGACTGCTATACCAGGGCCAGGTCTTAAGACTACATGATAAGCTGGAGAATAATGGAGGATGAGGGTCAGGGAATGGGGGAAGACTCTCTAAGCAGAGCAGACATCACTGATGCCCCTGAGTCTAGCAATCCCCTCAGAAGCAAGAGGAGCCTCGACTAGCAGTTCTGTCCTTCCTGGTGACATGAGGCAGGGCTGTGCAAAGTAGGAAGAAGGGCTGGTGAAGTAATCACAGTGATACAGTAAGCAGGTCTGAGTGGAAGGAACCCTCCTGGGAGTTGGTGTAGAGGGAAAGGCCTTCCTTAAATGCCTCTGGGTAGAGCATTTCATTTCCTCTTATGAGAGGAAGAGTGGCTGATTTCTTTCCTGGTTACCAATATAGTTTCTAAGAGCCAAAATTATCTTTAGTGAATGTTCATAGCATGTAGCCAGCCAAGGTAACTGACAAGCAGCTCAGCCATAAAAGAGTGTCATTGAAAAGGGTTTGATTTATGTTTTAGTGCTATTGGTGATGTCCAGGTCACCACCTACGTATTCTTTTTCCACTGATCAGAAGAGGCATTAGTTGTGCAGATGATAACACAAAACTCGCACTCAGCTGGCCCAGTGCTTCCCAATGCAGTGAAGATGAGAAGAAATGAGACCCTGAAGCCTAGAAATATTAGTAACAATAGGTTAGAAGTACTAGACAATACTTACTATTCCTCAAGAAATCAGAGGTCCAGTTGTGATGATAACTCAGCAAAATCTTCCCCAAACCTTCTCCAACTTCATTCCAAAACTATGTGCTAGATTTTCAGGTTTTCTGTAGATAAGAAAAGGGTATGTTTACCTGTAAGCTCCTTGGTGGTACTTCCTATGTTTTCTGTTGTTCTTTGAATGATGTAGTGGCCTGATTTACTCTGCTGTGCAATGCTGAAGCTTTTGATTGATGTTTCATTGAATCATAAGGTAACTCATTGCCTGTTGTCCAGTGGGTAGATGATTAACACTGCAGGTGCTCAAGCTGCCATAAAATGCCATTATAAATGTATGCAAAAGCTCCACTTCAGTGTTGTAGGAATGCATAACTAAAATACTAGTAATTTTGTTTAATTTTTTAAGGCATTTTAATGAGGGCAACCTCAGTTTACACTTCCTTTACCTTTGGAAGAACTGACATCTGATGGAAGGGCAGATGTTGGGAGACAAGCAACGTTGTGGTTTAAACCCAGCCAGAAACTAAGCACCATGCAGCCGCTCACTCACTCCCTCCCCACCCAGTGGGATGGGGGAGAGAATCAGCAAAAAAACTGTGAAACTCATGGGTTGAGATAAGGACAGTTTAATAGGACAGAAAGGAAGAAAATAATGATGATGATGATGATGATAACAACAACAACAATAAAAGTAATAATAATAGAATTTGAATATACAAAACAAGTGATGCACAATGCAATTGCTCACCACTTGCCGACTGATGCCCACTTAGCCCCTGAGCAGCGATCCTCCCCGCTGGCCAACTCCCCCCAGTTTATATACTGGGCATGACATCACATGGCATGGAATATTCCTCTGGCCAATTTGGGTCAGCTGTCCTGGCTGTGTCCCCTCCCAGCTTCTTGTGCCCCTCCAGCCTTCTTGCTGGCTGGGCATGAGAAGATGAAAAATCCTTGACTTAGTATAAACACTACTTAGCAACAACTGAAACCATCAGTGTGTTATCAACACTATTCTCATAATAAATCCAAAACATAACACTATACCAGCTACTAGAAAGAAAATTAACTCTACCCCAGCTGAAACCAGGACAAGCAGTCAAAACATTTCTGGAGGGTGGCAGGGATAACTTCTTGATACAGGTATTGGAAGGGCCAGCTGGATCTGCTGCTGTTCACTAACAATGAAGGATTGGTTGAGGATGTGGTAATCAATGGTAGCCTTGGCTGTAATGACCATGAAAGAGTGGAGTTCAAGATCCCGAGGGCAATGAGGAAAGAGAGTGGCAGAGTACAGTTGCTGGACCTTAGGAGAGTCAACTTTGACTGATTAAGGAAACTAGTGGTCAGATCCCATGGGTGGCAGCTCTGAAGGGCAAATGTGTTCAGGCAAAGTGGCAGGTTTTTAAGGATAGGATAAGCAGAAGAGCATCCATCCCAATACTCAGAAGAACAAGCAGATGTATTGTCTAAGCAGGGAACTAATGGCAGGGGTCCAAAGTGCAGACGTTCCTCTAGTAAGCCCCTGAAGATGTCTGCATGTTTTTCAAGAGAAAAGTGCATAGACTATTCTGGCATAGCGGAAGAGAATAGTCTAACTTCATGGAAGGGTCTTGCCAAACTCTGTGGTCTCTGGTGGTCAGTTCCTGCAAATTCTGTAGAGAAATCTATGCACTGCCCATCTGTACCGCTTTATTTTGTCTGACAATGTGTCTGCAACATACCAGTCTATGTTATCCCTTAATTTTGTTTGCTTACTAAGAGCTAGACTTCTGTACCAAACAGGAGGCAATGTGAAAATGACTGAGATGACAGAGACTGCGTTTCTTCCAGATTGGAAGGAGAGCTATAACACTATGGTGCTGCATGCGAGCTAAAAAGCCCTGCTGCTATGCAAATTTCTTGCACTGGGCACAACTGCACTGCCATTGTTTTAAAGCTTCTGTATCTTAAGCCTTTGCAACATACTTTGCATACTATTGAAAGCCAGTTACACTTGATGGTTTTGCTTTGAATGCTAGGCATTGCTGGTATTGTCAGGCGAGCAACTTGCACTATTAGCTTTGTAGCATTAGGAAGACATAAAGTATATGGTACAAATCCTGTGGGCCAAATACATGCTAGTGGCACTTTTCAAGCTGAATCCTGAGTGCTTTGCTAAAACAATCAGGATTTGGCCCTGCTTGCCTTTGGTGCTGATCTTGTCCTCTACCCACTAAGCATCTTATGGGATGTAAATGATTTATTTCCATTCATCAAATTCACAAGGTATGCCTATATCTGTGAAACAGATTTTTTTAAAAAATATAGCACAGTTCATAATCTGTATTTAAAAAAAAAGAAAAGCATCCATGTATTAGGCCATCAAGAGTCAAAAGCATAATTTGAAATGATAAACGTATCCATTTTAAGTTACACATTACTTTGCATAGTTAATATCACTATAATTAGTCATAGTTCCTGTAATTTATTGAAAAAGATGCTCAGCCCCTCTAGTGTACTACAGTGATGAATGTTGGAAGTGCAACTTTGGAAGCAGGAATCAAGAAAATTAGTAACAGTTGGAGAATTAGCATGTAAATCAATAATATCCTTTCTCTTGCATCTTGAAAACTGAGGGTATACATCACACGCTGTATAACGAAAGAGAGGGCAGAAGTTGAATTGTAACCTCCTTTACGTTACTAGGTCTGCTTTTACTGCAAGAACTGTTTAAAATAATTTCAAACGTTAGAGT
This sequence comes from Haliaeetus albicilla, assembly GCF_947461875.1. Lineage (NCBI taxonomy): Eukaryota > Metazoa > Chordata > Aves > Accipitriformes > Accipitridae > Haliaeetus > Haliaeetus albicilla. The sequence continues at coordinate 17,929,381 of NC_091490.1, read as the reverse complement.
AAATCTCTAGTAAATATTTAAACTATGTATAACTAGTCACAAATAAATTAAGCTGATTTTATGCATTCTCTCTAATTAGAAGGGCACAGCATTTGTTGAAACGTGATTAGTATTATTCATTAAGCAAAAAATTCTCATTTGTATCTTATTATCACTATTCTGCATAAACCAACACAATTTGTCATGAACTCCCTCATTTGCTGTATCCTCAAAAAGCAGATTATGCTTATTTTTCATTTAGACAGTGGAAAATCAAGCCAGGTGTTTGGCAGCACCAGAGTGTTCAGGTGTAACTGTGCCAGTGATGGTACATTACTAGCAGCGTGGATGAAGAATGAGGCATGGAGAATCTTGGGACTGAGGTGCCTTGAGGCCCATCCCTTTAGAGTGGTCCTGCTGATGAGACAGGTGGTGTTGTATAGGACTAAAAAAACAAAGAGAGAAACTTTTTTGTAAAGTCAGCCTTTCACCTTCAAGTGGAAATGAGAAGTGCTTTCACATAGCTGCTGCTGCACTGAAATATCTGGACATGTTTGTGGCTGAAGTCTCTGTGGTTGCTACTTTTGTCTTAAAATTTCCTAAAGCTGAAAAAATGCCAGTTGGTGCACAGAGGTCTCTGTCAGTGTCACTGTCTGAGAGGAATTGGTACAATATTGCATGGGCAGTGCACTGTACATAAATATTTATATGTGACCTTGATTGTAGTATATTATGCAGGATAACTAATTCACTGTATGCATATTCTTCCCCTTCTTTCCTCTCATTTCTTTTTAAGCTTTGAAGAACATCTCTTTAAATATCCCATATTTAATTCTGCCCTCATTCGCATGCGTGTAAACCATCAGTAATATTGCTGAGCTCAATGGTGCTGAGTCAGTGTAGAGTGTTGGAATAGAGTAGTGGGCTTTCTACATCAGCTCAATGGTGTTACGGATTTAAAAACTCTGTGAACCTTGTGTTCCAGCTGTAAGGATACAGGACTGGGTGTCACAAGGACTGGGTTCTTCTTCTGACTTTGTCACTAACTGATGTATCACTTTGTTCCTTTGTGTCTAAACTGGGATTGTAGGGATAATGATATTCAATGGGCACCAACATCTGTAGAGGCAAAAAGTGCTGTAAAATTGTTAGGCATTGTTATTTCTACATCAGATAGATGATAATATTAAAGGAATCATCTAGGGTTTAGGGTTGTGTTTCCTACAGCGTATTTTTCAGGTCTGCCAGAATCTGATTGTAAGGCAATGAGTTAAGTTGTTACAGTGCCTTTGATAAATACTTATAGGGATCAAGAACAGTTTTGGCTATACAGACAGCCACAGCCCAGCCTCTCTGGACAGCAGACTGTTTGAATTCTTCACTGTTTTCTTAAACTTAGATAGTGGTGAGTGCCCCAGTAAGTTCTAGACAGCATGGTAGATGGTAGCCCTCAGAGACTAGCATGAGAAGTGATATACTTGTGTACTTGTTCTCTACAGTTCCTGTTTTTTGCCTTTGGAGATAAGTTCTTTATCAAACTGGGCTCTCTGAGAAATTTTACACTGAATGTGATGTCTGGTCATATATTTGGAGCAGGGAAACAATGAGACAGCCCTGTCTGTGTTATGATATGGAAATATATTGACACTCTTGCAAGAGCTATGACAGGAAATTTTCATCCCAAGATTAAAGCAAAGGAAAAGTGCTATTTCCAACATAACCCAACAGCAATGAAAAGTCCTATGCAGAGCAATAGTGAAAAGGAAGGACTTTGTATATGGTCATGCTAAATAATAAAAGCATAGTTACAAACAAAAACCCCACATCTTGCCACTTCACAATTCATTAATATTATACATCTTTGCCATTGCTCATCTATATCTTGTCTATTCCATTTTACTGAAAATGTACTTGTGAGTTACAAATCCAGACTATGAATAGCTTAAATAGTTAGTAAGAGAAATAAATATATTTTCTTTCCCTCTAACATGCAATTTTAATTTTCATAACTCTAAAAACCCATATCCCCCACAATGCAGGCCTGCCAGGAGGCCTGAAATCTGCAGGCTATGGCCTCTTGGGCTGTTTTCCAATGACTCATTTTTAATTTTAAAGAAGCATTATCTCTAGCTAGTAAATTAACAACAGCCTATAGTGCACACACACTGTCATCCATCTGCTTAAGGCTCTTGTCATTTGACACCAGTCTTGTATCTATAGACTTCATCTGGTATTCAAAAGCTATCAACCCTGCCTCCAAGATAGCCCACCTTCTGGCTCCAGGCTAGAAGACTGACTCTCCATTTCCAATTCTAATGAACACATAGCTAGCAGCAGTTTTTCCATTAAGGATCTAGTGTTCTTAGAAAACAGACAATGTTGGAATTACTTGGATCCAGAACTGCATGGGAAGTGTTTGTAAAAGAGACTGAACTACTTGAAGATTGTTCCTTAGGCAGCCTGACTTCTGTTTCTGCTCTTCTTCTGTCAAACAGTATACTTGGCATTACCTCCCGCTTGTAGTACGTTAGACATTAGTGTTATTACCACTGCATTCTGAGGAGTGGAACACATTAACAGATGAAATTCTTTCTATTAACTTTCAAACTAGGAGCACCATTGTTAAGGAGTTTTGAAAAATGTAAGGCAATACCAAAAATCTCATGACTAGTATGAATCTCCCAAATGAGAGAAAGCCATGATATTGTTAGAGAGGAGCAACTATTTCAGTTACTGACTTTTGTGTAATTTCAAATTTGGCTGCACATGAGGTGATTAGTATCTTTGCAAATTATTTCTAGGTAATCCGATGTCTGCTGTAAAGAAGTGGTAAGGATTTAACAGAGAATCGTGTCTCTCTGACAAGCTTCAGTCATTGCTGAAGTTCCAAACACCTACTGCTTCATCAGGGTTAGGGAACTTATTCCACGAGTAATTGAAGAAAGAGGGCTCATGTTCTAGACCCCAAAGGACATAATTTTTTTTCTTTTCCTGATTATGATAGATGTAGTTGTCATGGGCATAAGCGAGAAGAATTGACACAAGTCATACAAAATTGTAGTTAGGGATGAAACATAGGTGATGTTAGCATTTAAACATCAAGGAAGGCAGGGAAGGCAGAGTTTATCCTTTTATTTCCCCTCTGCCCACAAGCTTGGAGAAGTTCCATTTAGGCCATTTGTTTGTGATTTTTCTTGTCTGATAATCTGTGCAGTGAAAATATAGTCTGCTTTGTCATGGGGTTTGTTTTTACTGTGTACCTCAAAAAAGTCTCTTTTATTCATGTGTCCTGTATCCTGACACAGTGGATGTGGTGTCATGGTAGTTGCAAGAAAATAGAGCTCTGAAGGACATATGATTGACAGTAGTAACTCTGCCTTTGCTGACTCTTTGGTCAGGTGTGGAAAGGGAATGCAAAGTACCCGTACTAGTTTAACACGCACGTAATTATGCTTCAACATGTGATAGACCCAGAATGATATTCACATATGTTCAGTTGAGGAGTGAGTCTGAGAGAGAAACAAGAGACTTAAGATAATCAGGCTATTCTGAACCTTGATCTGTCAATGATGCCGAAATAGTGTAGTTCCATTTCTGTGAACTCCTGCTGATGACTTGTGTCTTGTTTCACAAATTTAGGGTCTTACCACTCTGCTATAAGTCATCATTTCCTACTGAGTTATCTTTGAGAGAAGGAGTCTTTAACTGGTGTTTGTGAGACTTTAGTTTCCTTTTGAACAGAAAGAGTCAAGTTATTTTGAGGAATACAGTGACAGTTTAACAAAAGTGATCCTAACTATATGTATTATTTAATAACATTCTCAGTTGCATGAGTCATATTCTTGTAATTTGTATAAAGAGTACAAGCAGTATCTTTAAAATGGATGGGGAAACTTTCTTGCATGTGCATCAAATATGAAACTGCCCTAGATTAATAAACCTTTGAGATTATTTTTCCATTTATCGGTGCTCTCCAAATCAAAATACTTTTTAATTTGATTTCAGTTGGGTAGTGTTATATCAAATGTTTCACTTCAGTACATAGTGAGATAATGTAAAAAAAAAAAAAAAAAAGCCCCTTATGCTCAGTCTTTGTAATATGTGACAACAGCATCAAATTAGAAGAGAAATGGCTGTTGATTTCTACTCTTTAAGAAAATAAGATTTGTATGTAAACAATTTAAAATAAAGCAGCTAATTTGCTTCCAATTGTATAGTATATAAAGCATTAGTAATGGAAGTAAATTAGGCATGATTTTTATTTATACATTTTCAATTGGGAAAATTGGCCCTTTACCAAATGTAGCCCTCACTCTGCAAACATTTGCTTACTTCTTTACCTTTAGGCATCTAATTAATCCTCCCAAAGTCTGGGGGACAAATTCTGTGGTTATAGTTTAGCAGCCATAACCATCTACAGGTTTGGAGGTCAAACAGAGACTTAAACTTACCCTGGAAAGCATACAGAGAAAATACAATAGGGTGCCAAAGAGACACTGGGATCCCTGTGCACTGTGCAATACTTCCTTGCCAAATGTGTTATGAATTTGCCAGACTTGGCTTTTGGTTCCGAAGGCTGAACAGTTTTCCAGTACCCTTCTCTAGATAAGCAAGCAGGTGTTTATATCTTCATTTTACAAACGCAGGAAGTGGTTTGCTTAAGGCTGCAGGCCCAAGAACCTGTTACTGGAGGGAAGGCTAGAACCGAACAACCCTTGGTTCCTGGTTCTGCATTTGGTTCACAGCAAAATGCCATTTTCCAAGAAAATCTGTGGAAATATGTACATAAATTATAATTATAAACATGTAGCTTACTGTGTCCAGTATATATTCACTGGTAGACAATGAGTATTAGAGGAATAATAACTAATCCTGTCGGATAGTGTGCAAGACTCCTTATGGTGCTTCATAAATAATAATCCATTCTGTAAAAGATTATTATACTGTGTAGCGCTTGCTACATAGGGCTGCATCCACAAACAGAATTAGGTATGCAGTACCCGATCTTCCACGGGATCTTTCATGTATTGTTTGTGTTATCTGCTGTGCAGTTGATTCATCGGAATGAGTTTATCAGGCAGATAATGGGCAGACAGTGTATTCTGTTTTTCAAATTATAATGAACAAACGACATTTCTATTTGTTAAAAGTGGAAAATGGATGAAAGATAAATTCCAAATTTCTATTTTTGTGGATCACCATTGCCTATGTAGTTAGTAGCACAGTTTTATTTCTGTGGTATGAAAAGTTGTTGGTTGTTTTTTTTTTTTAAATACAGACACTCACCAGACAAGGCAGTAATGTTACCCACTGACTTTGCCACTTGGTTTTGTAAAGATCTGACAGTACAGGATAAGAAGTAAAGGGACTCTCTGATCCAGAGGCCACTAAGGCTGTAAACAGATTTCAGTGGATAAGGTATCAGGCCCAAAGTGTAAAGAGTGTGACTGAATAGCAGTGGTACTTGGTATACAGAAAAGTCTGGAAGTGGCTTTTGGTAGCGACACAGCTTTTTAGCTATTCCATCACAAAATATTCTAAACACATTTGCAGAATGTTACCATTACACATGAGCATTTTTCTTTACTGAAAACATTTTATGACCATCCAAGTACCTCACAGGAGAAGAGAACTTTAAAAAAACAAGATACCTTCAATCCCATCTTTTATAGTCAAATCTGCTTCAGTCTAACTGAAAACTGAATCTGTAAATTGCCCTATATAACAGCCTATGCTGATTTTTTTCCAGTTCTCTGTATGGGTAAGTGTAGCAATAGTCACAAGGTATATTCTCAAAAGTGTGTGAAATCTCTGTAGAGACTATAAAGTACAGCACCAAATTTCAAGGACTCAATGTAAGAAGTACCTTGGCTAGTCCATTAATTTGTTAATTATTAGCCAAATTGTCTTGTAGGAAAACAATGTTTTAAAAATTGACCCGTGGAATATGAGTCCATAACTAGCAAGGTATGTGTTCAGTATTTGTACAGTTAGATATTTAGTAAATAATGATAGTAAATAATACTGTAAAGTCAATAATACTGAATATCAGGGGTACCAAATTAAAAAAAAAAATCCCAAGAAAAAGACCTGAAAAGAGATTTTATTAATGAAAAGAAATACTTTACTGTAGGAGAAATACTTTTTATAAAGAGAATGAATGACAGAATATTTCAAGCTAATCTAAAAACCAAAACTTATCTCAACCTCTGTCCCTTTCATTCTTTGCCCAAAACTCATTTTGTGCAGTCACAATGTCTTTTCTCCATATCTAAATATTGAACAATTACACTATAAGCTCAGATCTGCAGACTTCTTCGGATACATCAAATGTGGGCTGTACATTCAGAAATCTTTCTCTTCTTCAACCTCTCACAAGCTAATGGCAAAAATCTACAATAGCTCCTTTCTTACCCTTCATATACATTTCAGAAATGTAGGCAAAGAAACAGTCATTCCTCTACAAGCTGGAACTCTCAGCCTGCCTCAACCACCTTCCAAAACTGTCATGACTACCAATTTTTGCCTATTGATATGATTAAGAACTTAATGATACACCCAGTGCATCCTTTCTGAAAAATATTCAAAAATTACATCTTTAGATCGAGCTACAACCCCTGAGTAAATGATAAGTTTAGAGGACCTAGGTCAGAGATAAAATTGTATTTTGGATCCTAACTATTCCTTTTCAGGTATCTAACTCATGTGAGATTCACTCAGATCTGGACAATAAATTCCTTAAGATCTCCAGACTGTTGACCCATTCTTTAAGAAATAATTTTGTTTTCGGCATAGACTTCCCTGTGTTTCAAACATTTTTAGATGTTTGGATTCATGTAAATAAAAATTTAAAGCTACAGATGTCTATCCATAGTTTATCAAGCTATTTTCAGGCTTTCCTTATCAAAAATTCAAATTAGTTTCTTTTGATTATGTTTGAAATGCTGCAGTAATAGGATGGAGGGCATTGAATCAGCTATTCGCTACCTGAAGCTTTATTCTTGTTTTGGCAGAAAATTTATTCCCTTCGTTCGGTTATTTAGGATCTTTTTTGTCCATTTCTATGCTGGAATCTTTAACAATATTTGTAATCTGAAATATGTAGCTGAGTGATGAAACAAGGCTTAGAAAATGCTATTTTCAAAGAATGGCTGAGTGCCTGCAATTTCTATGATGTTCAGGACAATATATCTGTATTTTAATCAGCTGGTTGCAAATGAAGAAGCATGCCATTGTATGATTAATGAAAACTGCTGTTTTTAAAGTTACGGTAATATATGTATGTTAAAAATTTAGACTATTCTTTGTAGCTATTAAAGTTTGCTATTAACATCAGCAACATTGCGCACTAACATCCGACTACTTGCTGTATTGTACAACCGTGAGCTTAAAGAAACATACTTTTATTCAGTGATGGTGCATTGATACTATGAAGTTAAGGGAGCATGATTTAACTTCAAACATCATGCTATGTTTCCAATTAACCATTAAGTTGTCATTTACATTAAACCCAAATGTTTTGATAGGAAAAAGCAATTGCTGTAGCCAGAAAAAAAAAATCAGACTTTATACAGATCCGTTCAATAGGCAAGAGTTCTTGATGTGTTATAAGGCAGTGGCTTCACAACTCTTGGGACAAATTGCAATTTGATCAACTGCCAATAAGTGAGGTCATACTCGTATCTTTTTTATTTGTTTATTTTTAATTTGTGGGTGAAGACTGTGCTCATTAAAGTGAGGAACTCCACACTAGTTTTAGAGAAGTGTTACTATATTCTATGTAATGAATTGTGTACACTTATATCCTTTTCAATAGTTCATCTAATTTTCCTTGGAATTGCATGGAGTACTTTATTATTTAAGTATTTTTCCAATCTCTACTATTTATATTTCTGGTACAAACCTGCATTTGATTACGCTCGTATAGTAGATGCTTTGTTTTTTCTATGTGCTCTTCTGCTATGGAAGTGAGCTTGTTGCCTTTTTTTTTTGCTTTGTTTTGACAAGTAAGAGAAATAATTGACCAAGTAGCTGAGTTAAAGTTATTCTCTGCATTTTGGGATTTATAGTGAGTACAATGAATTTGAATTACCGTAGACCTTTACAACTTTATGTTGTTTTCTGGTCATATCATGGAGTAGAAAATATTTTCATTATGTATTTTAGCAAAATAAGTAACTTTTTTCTTTGTTTCTTATTTGTTAATAATGGCATGGCCCTTGCTTTTCTTGTTCAAATTTTGTCAGATTAGTTATTGAGCTTATTAGAGAAGTACTGAGAAGATCTATTATGGTGTCAGATAGATACCAGTGGCTTAATGCCTTGGCCACAAGACTAAGCAATATCAGATCACTGAGGCCTGTGACAGTTAAAATATCCAGATTGTGTCTGTAAATGTTTTCCCTTTTGAAAATGTAAACTTTCAGCATTAATGCTGCCATTACCAGAATGTTGCTGACATTGCTTCTATGTTAGAAGATCATTACTGGACTCATTCCTGACATGTAACATTTCTTTTCTTCAGGGAGGTGAGTGGACAAGCACACAGAGCTCACTGCTGAACTACTGAAATTGGGTAAGTTCTCCTGTTGTCTTCATTGGTACTGTGTGGCTTCCAAAATATGTAAGGAGCTGATGGAGAAAGCATCTGCGTAGTTCACATTAGTAGAGAAATTTGTTTATTGTACTTTGCACTGAGGTTGTTTCTATTCTTGTACACAGTGTGCCTGGTAAACAGTTTGATGTTTGATTGCCTTTTAGCCTTTCCAGATGACCTACATGGAGATTTTTATTTTGATTTCTACTGACTAAGGTGTTTTCTTATTTCCTGCTTTGTCACTCTGTAAAAGCATAGAAAATTCACCCTAGCTTGGAGGACTATCACAGGTGCTATGAACCACCTAAGACTTCATAATAAATGCATTCCTCAGAGAGAGGCTAAAAAATCTTTTGGGGGGCTCTGTGTATCTTACTTCTACCTAGATTGAGCTAATGCTGCAGACCTAGCCTATAACAAATGGAAAGAAAAAGAAAGAATTGCAATGTGATCCAAGGATCACTTTTTCACCTAGTCATACACTCATTTCCCACCTTTCTGTCCCAGCATTTTGACTGCCTCCTTCATCCTTTATGGTTCTTTCTCTGTAACGAAGATGGTCCTATGCAGTGCGCTGAAGGCATTATTTCCCCCTTAATGAAATGCCACATGTTCTCCTACACAGTGCAGGAGCGTATGTTCTGAGCTTTGGTGGACTGCCAGCTCCACTTACTATGTGGGGGGAAAACCACACAGAAGTACAATCCTTTTCAAGCCTTTTGTTCCCTACAGAATGTATTAACCAGACTGAAAGCAGCTGTGCTTGCTTCGGCTGTAAGGATGGTATATCTGAAAAAATGTAACCAACCTTTCCCATGCCGTGAGTTTCAGTCTACGTAAGTACAGTTCCTTCTCTAGCCTCCAGTAAGAAGGGAACTTAAACAACAAACCAGCAAATTTTAGAAAGCTATGAAATTAGAGAAAATCAAATGGTTGTCAAATGGACTTTCATTACTCTTTATTTATAGTAACGCGCATAAAATTGCAAAGAATAAAGTAGAAAACTTGAACTCCCATGAAAGACATTTTGCACTGCATATATTGTTGAGTTAATGTGAAATACCTGTTTAAATTGGCTCTTTCTGTAGTTTCCTCGTCATACATCTTAATGTCAGCAACATCTGTGACAGAATTGCAATGTGGATCAGTGCAGATTATCACCAGTTAATAAAGAGTCAAAAGCATGTTATAGGTAGCACAATCTCTTCAGTTTATTTCTATGGATAATCTACACATATGTTTTCAATAAAAACTTACATTAAACAAAAGTTATGTACAGCATGATATGTGAATGACTGTTCTTGGCATAGCATTTGCTTGTTCAAGTTCAAATCCTACAGCTTGGTCTCCTCTTCTGATCTTAGCTCCAAATAATTCCTTTTTAGTTAACAGTGCTCTAAAGAACAATTTGAGCTCTCATTTTCACATAGGTCTCACAAGAGAGGTACTCATAACTTTATGTACATCCCTATAATCGAGAGGGAAAATACTGAATTATTGTATTCAGAGGATCATTCCTTAAACACTGATTCTCAGACTGAATGGAGATCATGGGGGAATCTTTCATCTTAACAGTGTCATTTTAAGTCACGCCATAAAAAAATCAAAATTTCAATAATTTCACCTGGAAGTTTTTGGATGCACTGCTGACTCATTAAGTGTGAACTGTAGTTTTCAAAATGTTCTCAAGGATGTCCAGAAATCACAACAGCAGAAAAGGAAACCATATTCCCCAGCACCAGAGGCAATTTTGAAAATATAATTCTAGTTATTAGTGGATCTTACTAACTGTACAAAACTTCTGTCTTATCTTTGTTACCACAAAAAATACTTTTTCTGAGAGTACTGTTTCTGAAGAAGATGTTTATCCCTAATTGAATGCCTTTGAGATGGTGGCACTTTCCATTTTATGGAAATACTATAAAGCTTTGAACACTGACCCTCAGAAGGGCTCTAGGGGTGAACAGACAGCTATCTAGGACCCCAAGACCTACAGGGTACAAACTGGATAAATTAAACAGTGCTACAAATTATCTAGTGTTTGAATGGGTAAAAGATGGCATATGCCGCCTCAGTCTCTACAAGTGTTCCCCACAAGCCTACTAGCTTTGTTTAGTTCTGAATAACAGGTCAGCATTTGCTATCAGTCCAGCAGCCACCATGGATGATAGAAATAGGCCTAGCAGTTTAACATTTAGTTATAGCCAGCTTCATTTTTCTGCATCTTGTGAGCCCTTAAAGTGCTCTCACAGTAAGTGCAAACACTGCAGATGAAGATTGTAGACTCAAAAAAAACATTGGTTTCAAGGAAATGGTTTTAGGAGCAGAGTTTTTTGTAGGAATGTCCATGTTGTGGACCCAAACTACCTGATAATCAAAGTTTTAAACCAGTGTGGCTTTCCCCTGGTAGCCAAAGAGATTTGCCCTCCCACCTGTGTTTAAGGGCACTCACAATAATTGGCTGGGGGCTTCTGTAGAAGTGTCACATACATAGCAAACTGTCTTTTATTTGATGTGGTAACAGCAGGGGATGACTGCAAGTATGGTATTTCTTCTTAGTAATAGTAGTGTTAATAATTTATTATCATTAGTTTTTAGTAATGTAAGAATTAATAGTAAAATCAGTAATCATTGCATCTTCAGTGGTGTATATCTGTGGTTGCTGTTATCCTGTGTGTGAACAAATTATGTATTTGATCTTAGAGCAGCACAATGTCACTGTGATTATAGATGCCTAAATAAGCACTACGTGTATATAGTGCATCCAGCTCCCTCATATGTGGTAGGTGATACATGTAGTGATATGTCAAGCCATCATAATACATCTTGCTGATTTAATGGTCATTTTACTACATTCCATGCATCTAAAATAGGAAAGGAAAGGAACCACCAGACTCTGTGCTTGTGTGGTTTGGAAGTCTTTGTCTCTCTCTGCCAGGACACAAAAGTTGTCAGAGCTCAGTGGACTTTTTGTGGGCACTGAGTCTGAACATTCAATAACTCAGTGTGAAAGCAGAAGCAGTAATGCATAAGCATTGACAATAAGGAGCAAAATGCACTTAGATTAAAAAAAAAAAAACCAGGAGGTTTTCTTGCATACAGTAGGCCTAGCCCTTTCAGAGATGAAAATAAGCAGATTTCTGAGATTCTTGATGCTAACTGTTTGAATTCACAAAATAAATAAATAAACTTTCCCCAAATGAAGCCCTGCTTGAAGCACTGAGCATGCCAGTGGCAAGTTCTGCTTCAGACTCCAAGAGATAAAGTACGTTAGCACATATCGGTTAGCCTAATTTATTCAGTGTCATTGCCATATCACAACCTTCTGTTTGATTTTCTTATAAACTAATAATTTCCTGAATGAACTAATACTGCCACAGCCACTAGTACCTCTGCCTTGTAGAAGTTTTTTATTGTTGTGTATGCAACTAAATTGAAATATCTTTCACTTGAAATATTGACTTTAATATCTCATTTGAAAAATTCATGAAGCCTTTGATGTTAAATCCATACTCAATTTAGCCAAATGCCATTAGAATATGCAATACGCCTGAATACAGAGAGCATTATTGTCTGTGTTTCTGCAGAAGAATTACATTTTATGACTGTAACGTCAGAATCTTTTTTGGATTTGTTCATGAAGAAAAGAAAGGGAAAAGCAGCACATTAGAAGCAAAATGAAAAGTGGTATTGATTAGGCTCTCATTTACCCTCTCTTTACTTCAATCCCTAAATGCATGGAAATAAGGGTTGTGCCACAGCAAGTAACAATGCTCTGTAATGAATGGAACAATCTTTAGAAAATTAGTGTAAACATGTATGATAGTGCACAGATGTTGCTCCTAGTAACTGTCGTACATTTATTTTATATCTCCATTTACATACGTCTCTTTATTTCCTAATAGTATCATAATAGAAACATGACAATAGTTAATGATTTCATAAAACATGGAATGTAAAGCTGACAGAGAGGTAGAACATTAATTGAAACCTATAGCTATAGTACATTAGAATTACATCTCCTAAATGACTCATGATAAAAATATCCCTCTTTTACAGAGAAAGACAAAGACAGGTAAAAAACTAGGCTTTCAGCAAATTAATTTTTTTTTTTTCCAGTAAAACAGAGACTGGCAAATGTTGCAAAATCTCCTGAGTGCTAATAGAATGGTGTTTGCCTTTAGTAATTTATGGGCACTTTTCCCCCAGCTATCGATCACATTTGGAAAAAAGTAAACTGCATTAACATTTTAGGCAATAACGGCTCCAGAAAATGTTTGATTTTTATCACTACCAAAACTGACTTGGTTCTTCAGCAGGTGCGGGAGAGCGGCGTGCATCCAGCCTGTAGCGCGTTTATGCGAGTACCCAGGTCTAATGAAATGAACTCGATGTAAACCAATGCTTTGAGCTTAAAACATAAAAAGTAGGTTGATGGCACAAGTCAGGAGGCTGCTGTGTAGCAGTGTAATGAGGTGTCCAGAGGACCTTGGGGTCTACGGGGGTTAAAATGACCAAGATAAACAAAAGTGACAAAGGAGGAAGGGAGAACTGCTCTCTGCCACCATCTTCTGGCCAGTCCTTGGGCATAAACCGCCTCTGCTTCATCTCCCACATGGTTTGCCAAGTCTCCTGTTGCCTCAACTAAGAGAACAATCACAGCCATTTTAAGCAAGCTCATACTGGAAAAAACCCTTATTTTTAAAAATTTCCAAAGGGCAAGTGGATCTTAACAAACTCATGCAGATGTATATTAAAGTGGACAGTGCAAAATGCCAGACTAAGGGAGCTGAAAGCTCTGTGAATGAATCCAGAGAATTAGTGCCTGTGATTTTATTCTTAGAATTAGGGGAATGTGTTGTTTTGGTCAGTGATGATGGCTTTCATGTGGTCACATGGTCCTGAATGCTCTAGAAATGTGTGTTATGTGTGATGGTGACTGGACTAAAAATTCCTGCAGAATATTTATATAGTGTGCCAGGAAACAGCTTCATTTCAATAGTTAACACTTTTTTAACCTCAGGGTTAGTGTGACAGCTGTTCCCTGAACACAAACCCTTGTGGGTTGCTTTAGCTGAAACTCGACATAGGTGCAGAGAGGCAGTTTGAAGAATTAAGTCTGATTGACCCCTTACTAAATTTTTTCTTGCTTTTGTTGATGTCCTTCCATTTAATTATCTCTTGCACTCATTAAGTATTTGGAGACTGCTTACAGAACTTGCAGCTTTATTATTGGAAAGCAGTGTTGTAAGGTAGATTGACACTGAAAGTGAAATTAGATTTGAAGATCCAGACTTTAGATTCCTGGTTTTACCATGGGCCTTTACCATTTGCAGAAATCTGTGAACTACAGAAGTGAATTGAATGAAAGTTCTTATTATATTAGTTAGTGTTATTGTAGATGACAACAGAGCACGATAGATTGATATTTGATTCCTCTATAATTAATTGTGACAACAACAAACACATGGAATTCATTTACAAAATGTGTACAAACTGAAACTGCTATCCTTCTGATTCCTTTCCTTGCTCAGGTCATTTCATACTTTTATCTCTCCAGAGCTATAGAATTATATTGCCATTTGGTCATATGTTAAATTAAATGTGACAAGTTAAAATAGATGTTAAAGTGAGCGCTCCTACAAATCAATTAGCAGTTGATTAGTACAGTTTATATTTTTTCATAAGAAGTAGAATCATGTATATTATGAGTACAAATGAAGGTTAGGTATTTCCACATACTGGAAGAAATTTTTTGAGTTGAAGATCATGTAAACGATATGATCTGTATTATGTAGAACCAATTAATATGCTTGCTTGTGCTTTAAACTAATATGCAAACATTTCTTGGAGATCTCGTACCCTAGTGCTTTTTCTTCAACTGACAAAAAGAACCTCAGAGCATCTGTACCTCAAAAGGAGATTATTTTTTACATTATGCCAAATAATATGAAATAGTCTGAAGTATATATTAAGATGCAGCATATAGTTTATATGTACCACTGAATCTGATACTGGTGAATAAAACTTATTAGAAAAATCCATTTGCCATGCCTGAAGACTTTACGGTGAACAGTTTTACAGATCTCATTTTTCAGATCTGAATTTTATTTCAGAAGCTTTGCATTATGCTGACTAATGAAGAATTGTGGGAAAGGACACAAAAGTTGTATCAAAAAGAAAGAAACTTTCAGCTGCAATTTAGAAATATCGCACAAATCAGCATGTGGCTATACACCTGTGTGTATCAAACATGAAAATACATGCTCCCTAAAACAAATTGCATCCTTTATTTGGATCACTTACTCAATGGTCTTGAATTTCTGACTTTTAGTTTCAACTAGGTAAGATGAGGTGGCCCGTTCAGCCCATGTTATTAAAGAAATTGGTTCACCTATTTGATTTCATGTCATTGTAGTTCCAGCCATTCATTTATTCAATAAACAGTTTGGTATGTTCTGAGAAAAAATGAATATTGATTAAAAAATCGATCGCTTATTAAGAAACAGTCTAAGGGAAATTGTTTATCCAATCAATTTTAATTTTTGATTTGTTATTTATATTTTCCAATTTAATCCACCCCTGCCTTATGCTCCCAAACTACCAAGCAAATCAGGAGGAAGGGCAGAGAGACACTGGCAGAAACTGTGCAAAGAACACAAAACCTAATGCATTCATTTTAGATTAGGCTGGTTGAAATAGGCCATAGTAAAGGAGATTGTGATTGAAAACTGTGGATACATTACCTCATGCACCTTTGGCTATTGGACTGAAACTTTAACTTTTAACAGGATTTATTGGGCTCTCTGCTTCCTACCTATTACATCAGTCAACTCCGACGCTGTCAAAACACAATAGTTACAAAAATATTACGGTTTTCATCTGAGCTGGCAGAGATTCTGAGTGTGGAGGCTGAACGCACAAGGCAGTGAGAGAGACCTACACAAGAGCTCTGGAACATTTATCTGTTCTCTTGACATGAGACCTAGGCTGTGAACAGAGTTGCTGAATACTACTTTCTGCACGGGAACAGACTAACGATCTGATCTGTGTTTTATCTGAATGTGTGCAATAATTCTAGCTTCATTGTTCATTACATTAATAAAGAAGGCTGTCTTGATACAGGCGATAGATAAATACTTCTGCATCCCAGTGACTAGTTTGCTCTCTTTGGGATTTTCATACACAAGTTGGAAAAGATTCATATTACTTCTGCCTCTGAATTTGCCTGGAGTTATGAATCTTCCCTCTCCACCCTTATGAGTGTGACTGAATGTAGTTCTCCTTTTTAGTAAAGCAGAGGTGTGGTGATCTCTTCATATTTAAAGTTGGTACTAACTGTGCCTTGCTCACCTGACCTCCCATACCTAACTTCATGTCGGAATGTTATTTTTCAAGAAATATGGAGATATATGTGTAAAGCATGGGGGAGTTATTTTAAGGATTTAAAGCCTTGCTTCTGGACACCTGTTTGGGACAGGCACAATACCAGAATCAAGAAACTTCCTCTATATACGTGTATCTGTTCTTCCATGGGGAAGGATGTGGAAACACTACCTGTCATGCTGCATTTGTGGGCCTTGGGTTTATAAATAAAAACTCACCCTCTTGTGAACAGCTGAAAAGTGAGACTGCTTGAACAAGAACCAAATAGGCAGGGTGGAAGGCTGGGGCTACATGGTCTGAGATCTACAAGGGAAGGAGGGCGTCTTTTGTGGAGGATAGCTTACAAAAGGAGCCTTGCATGGCTTTCAGCCTCTGTGGAAACCCAAGGCCTTGAGGTATGATTAGCAGTGTTAAGTAATGAAGGATAAACCTTATTCAGACTAGTTGTGTTGTTAGTCTTCCAAGTATGGAAGAGTAAGGGAAGAACTAATGCATATATATTTTTTTTTCCTCCAGTTAACACATATTTTATATGGGAGTTGAGATTTCAAATTATACATAAAAGCAAAACTAATGTTAACCTGGCTTGTTTAGTTTCCTTCTGCCTTTTAAAATTCTGTGGGAAATTTTCACTGGTCATGTTTGTGATGAGTCTTATGGAGAGCTTTTATACTAAAGTTGGCTTTATCCATTATATTTCCTGGGATTCTGCATGTTGATGACCTTCTCACTTTTCTCTTCATTCGTATCTTCTTTCATCAGTTTTTAAAAGGCAGATGAGGTATGCCTTGCCTTTCATTTCCTTTTCCTCAGTTCACAAAGGAACTTGAATCTGCTCTGTCATTGAAACAGAAAAAACCCCCATGTTCTAAAATGTCATTTTTTATGCTTAAATAATACAGATTGTAGTGTAAGAAACTATGAACAGGATGAAGCTAAGTACAACACTTACATAAATGTTTAAAAATACTCAAAGATAGTAACACTTTGTTTTGCAACTCAGGGATGTACACAACAGGCTTCCCTAAGGTCTCTCATGGATCCAGTTCTACTCTCTGATGATATGACAGCAGATACTGTTAAAAATTTTTTGGCTGACACCAATCAGGAAGAGTTTGCAAGCACTTGGGAGATGAGCTTTAGAATTCAAAAGATCTTGATAAATATTGGGGGGGGAGAAAAACTAGGTGCAATTCCAGGTTGCATGATCGGGACCCTCAGATTTAAAATCAGGGAGAAAATTATTCCTTGAAGTGTGAAACCTGAGATGCAATACTCTGCCTGGTTTTTGGTCAAGATAAATGTGGGCTAATCAAAGACTTATGAAACAGAACAAACAAACCCCCTGGAAACTCCTGCCTTTATCTAGCTGAGAAAAGACTGAGGGGTGAATACTATAAGCTCTAAATGATGGCTATGAATAGGATAGTGACCAAGTGTTCCCTATGTTCACTAAGAGCAGGGCAAGAAATACTTTAATGTGTAGCAAAAGCGATTTGTATTAAATATAAGGAAAGAAGACAGACAATAATGCTAATTAGGGAATGGGGGCAGCTATTTAAGGAGGCTGTTTAATTGTCATAATTTTTAAGAAACAGACAGATTATAACTTGTTTATAATAGACCCTGCTTCAAAGTACAGAGCTGCACTGGTTCACCTACTGAGCTGCTTCTCCTCCCTTCCCTGACAGCATTCTTTGATTAGTTTAACTGCTGATTACTTCTCCCAGATTAAGTCTCTGAATAAGAAATGGTTAAATAATTTGGAGACTATAAATTGCTACTACTACCCATCATTTTTCATTTCATTCATTTCATTGCATTGCTGTATTTGGGGCCAGATGTGCATGGCATTAATGGACAGATATGAGTATCTGATAAGGTAAGATAAGATATAAGGACAGTTTGATACAGAGCAAGTTAGACTCAGGTGTTTATGTGGGTTTATCCATAAGGGTAAGGGTGTGAAAAGTTGGATCCAAACTCCCAGACATTATTCCATGAAACCTTTATCTCCTGTAGATGTGATCGCTATAGAAAAAGCTAACCAATATTGATTCTACCTAAATTTCCATCTGACGTCATCCCAGGGTGATCAGTAAATATTCAGGAAGGGTAAGACAATACTGAATTGCTTCATGCATCTGAAAAATTAACAGCATTCAGTGTAATACATTGAAAGAGACCATAGGAGTGCTGCACATTGCCTTGCCTTTCCAAAGACCAGATATTGCTATAGGTCACTATGAAAAAAGATCTAGAGATGAAAGTGCTCTAATCTTTTTTCCAAATTTGCAAAAGATTTTGTTTTACTTGGAGCAGCAGTAAGCTTTATTTAAAGATAAAGCCCGAACGCTGTATATATTTGCCCGTTCAAGGCTAGTTAAATTTAATGACATTATATTGCCACAAAACAAATGTAACAGCCTGGAGAACTGTGCCCACTGTGTTTGTTTTAAAGGAAGCCATGAGTTTGAACTGAAAGTCTTGTAGAAAATGAATGATGATTAATTTTCTAGGGCAACTATCCTTTTGAAAAACCTACATATATGCTCATGCTTCTATCTCATGGCTCTCCCAATAATTCTTGTAGGATTTTTCCCACAAGGACTTCCAGGTGTAATGCAGAGTAGTCCTGTTGCAGTCACTCCTGAGTGTAAGCAGAGGCCTGTTGTGTTTATAGCATCAGGCTTAAAGTGTACTGTAGTTAATTGATGTCGCGATAATTTTGAATAACTTTAAGAAGCTATTTGTATTAACATCTTCATGAAAATGTGAAGAGCTGGTAAGAAGGTACATTTGTTCTTAATGAACAACCTTGATTCATTAGGGCCCTGTGTGTTAGTCTCTATGTACCAAAGGAGTCTAGACCCCTCAACGTGTGATATGACTGGTTATCATTGTGAATTTTTCTTTTTTATCCTATTTTCTGCATTATTCTAATCTTCTCTGTATGAATGGAATTGCATCCCTTTTTGCTTGACAGCAAAGACAAACATCAAGCTGTCCAGAAGATAGAGTGCCATTTTATTCCTTTGTTGAAATTCTTGATGGGATGGGCAAAACATCAGCAAACACTCAAGAAAAACCTCCTGACCCTCCAATTATTCTTGCTGGCATCTTTAGATATTTTTAATAATAATTTCCTTTTTGAGAAATATTGAGTCCTTTGTGCCGGAACAAAAACAAAAACAAAAAAAACAAAAAACAACCTCAAACTTTATTTAATTGCTATTTGGTCAGAACCTGAGTTCTACAGTAGTCCTTATTTAAACTAAATTAGTGCTCAGAATGTTATGTCTTCCCCACTAGAATCCTTGAAATTCAAGCGAAGCATACTATACTAGAATCATTGTGTTAAAATGGCTATTTATGATTGTTTTAAACCAAATGGTTTGAACCAGCTTTATTCCCAGGCTCACATTAAATAGCATGCACACTGCTGCTGTGTAATTATGGCAACACATTTTAGAATGTTCCTTATGTGGACAGAAAGGAGAAAAAAATATATTACCACGTTATTCAACATGAAAAACTATTAAAGCCTCCAATTCAAATATGCCTTTTTGAAACTATTGAATTAACAGAGTTAGATTAAAATATAAATGCACTTTTAAAGTAATATTTTATTTTCAAAACCCATTTTCTCTTTATATTATTTATACAGTTGGTGTGTTTGACCAAGAGAATTGATATATTGTCCTCAATAGGGTAAATACCCACTGTGATTACTTCTTTAATTGCCAGAGCAATCTTTCTCCTTTCAAAGAAAGCAGTAAGTCACTACTCAAGAAAGGAAGTCCATTGCTGTTTCTCCAAGCACAGTTTGTATCCAGAAGATGAGCCTGTCCTTCCTGTTTCTCTGTAAAATCATAAACCTTATACTCTGTACATACAGTAACTTACTGCAAGAACAGTGTATTAAACCAACCGCTCCCCCTGTGTTTGTGCCCCTGTTAGAAAGGAGGTAGTCAGGCTTACTGCCACCTACTAACACTGAGCTGTACCCAATGTATTCTTTGGAATTCATGGTTCAGTATCTTGATAACAAGATAAAAATATTGCATGGTGTTAAAAACATCAGAGATCAATTTAAACGGATGGAAAGTATAGTGTTTATTCACATTCCCAGGCACAAAACTGAGTATGTTCACTACACAGTTTGGGTGCTTAATAAGCCCAAGTCCCAATGAATTGGTTCTTGACAGTTATGAATGGTAGACTAGCTGCATTAAAGCAATGAGGGAGCTAACAGCAGGTTTGAAACTGGGTTTGAATAAATCATCAACCAAACATATAACGGCATTATAACAGTAGGCCAAAACCTCTACAGCCATGTGATTGCTAGTTGCCAGGAGACCATGGATCTTGGGCATTCTGAAAATATTGAAATAATTTTAGCTGTCTCAAATTTATAGAATCTTTGGAAAAATCTAATACATTTGAATTTATTAAAATGTAACTACTTTGTCAGGGTGCATGTAAAGCTTTTAGACAAAATACGGCTTTTTAGCTAAAACGGTTTCTTTTGCACATTGATCTGCTTTCTTCTGTATGATTTATAAAGTATTTAGAAAGAATATTTGCAAAATGTGATGTAGTATTTAAAATCTTGACTGCAGTAATTCAGTGCCTCTAATGAACACATGCAGAATTATTGTTGTGCTCTTAGGTGTCCATCCTGCCATCCGTTTGCTTACATGGGTAACTTTATGCTTTAAAGTAGTTCAGTGGAGGTCAAATGCACTGCTTTCATGTTTAAATTTAATCACATTAACAAGCCTTTAAAAGCTAAGATCTAATACTCTGTCTGCAATTACCTTTCCTGCAAAAAAACATTGTTAGATTATGTCAGTGGTAGAAGCATTACATCAAATCCAGTGGGTTTTGTCCCCATTTTTCAGAAGGAATTTTGCCAGATATGTGTGTATCTGTGCTGTCCACAGATGCAGTGTATAAGTGATAGGCCTGATTTACAGTGGAATTTTTAGGCTGTCTTCTTATTTTGGGGATAAAATGTTGAACTTAATTGAATTGAATTAAACAGATAGAAGTTTATTTGTCTGATGTGTGGCCCCAGAGAGGGAAGAGTCAGAATGACTCCTCATAGACTGCTCATCTAGCTCACAAGCCATCTTCTGAAAAAGAAGCAACATGCACTCATCACTAGCACTTGCTGTACAACTTGGGACAAGTGTAGGAGACCTCAGAGACTGTTCCAAACAGCTGAAAGATGGAGCTTTCTTTTTTTGATTTCTAGTTCTGCCACAGATTTTCTTTTGTATGACATTGGGCATTTGCTTAATTTTCCTGGTAATAGGGAAGACTTCCCTTTCTTACAAGAGTCAGGAGAAAGAATTATTTGCTGGTTGTAAGGCTATTGTATTTTGTGATTATAAGTACGCAACTAGTTGTTAACTTACCCTAAAAGAAATAACAGGAAGAAAATCTGATGATTTGTGAAGTGTAAATTCATGGCGCATTTAAATTCTGTCTTAAGTAGATATAAGGAATACGCCAGTTATATTCTTTTTGTAAACTGAATTAATACAGACATAAGAATTCCTTTCAACACAATATGTTTTTGCAAGAATTCAATCAACGGAGAATTTTTTTTTTTTAGAAGAATTCCCTTTCTGTAAAGCAGCAACATCATAAAATAGGCACTAGGCAAAGCTTATGAGAGAGAAATAGAGTGAGTGAAACTAAGGGCATGTGAAGAACAGTCACTATCCAGCAACAGCAGCAAAACAGTTTCAATTTTCTGGATTATTAATTCAAATTCACACGCACATGCCAGTTAAAATTAAAGGCCTTTTTTTACTGCTCTAGTTTAAATTAAAGATTATATTCTGCTCCACAAGTCTGAATTAAATAGCTTATTTTGCACACCAAGCTCTCATTTTAAAGCTAATAAAGAAAAGACATAGCATGTACGTGCAAGCTCGGGACAGGAAGGGTCTAAATTACTACACCTGTTTCACTTGGGAGCTACTTTATTAGTGTTAACAAAACTTGGCTTTCGATTTGGCAGTCAGAAGCACATTTAGAACAAGCATTTCTTTGTTTTGACAGAAAGGCTGTGGTAAATGAATGACGTTTGAGCGAGGTGTGAAATGTGAAGGTACAAAATTAACTGGTAAGATAATTACTGTTCTAATTCTGCATAAACAAGCGTTTTGAAAATCATTAATAGTTCAGGGAAATAATGTTAGTGATTAAATAAGGTGGTTTGCATCACTGAGCACAACTAAGCTGCTTTAATTACATTTGAAAGCAAGGGAAAGCAGCTAATTAAAATTAGCACAGGGTTCCTGAATGACCAGCATTGCATTATTGCCCTAACCTGTTTAATTGCTTGTTTATTAATAATATGTCTTTATTTTCCCCTCTTCTGCATTTAACAAAATTATTAAAGAAGCTAAAATGTGTAAAGAGAATCTGACTATGTATACTTATCAGAATATGCAATGCAGATATAACCCAGGGAATTACTTACAAGGCAAGCCAACATCATTCAAAAGTCATAACTTTTCTTCATATTAATAATGTTTTCTTCCTGAGCAACATTCATATGTCAATCATGTCCATGGACAAGAAAAATGGTCTTTGGCACGATTGCCGAATTGCAGCATTTTGTAGCCGCTTTATTTTTAAAACCTCTTGAATCCTAAATTCTTAGCCAAAATATAGGTAATAAATCTAAGAGTAATCAATAATAAATTATGGAAAACATAAGCAAAAAAAATATCTAAATTAAAATAAAGCTTTATATTCTCTCAGCCTTTTTTAGCAAAACTTGAGCTAAAGTGCCCATCTGCAGTAGGTAGGTCTGTTCTCAGAAAAGATAAAACTCAGTATTCCAAGGTTTCCAGCGTATTTGTCCTTCAGTTGAGGAATATCTGTATTAGACATCTGCCTTTCTCTTCCTAATCCCTCATGAGCTGTTTTAAGTTTCACTTATTAGCATAAAACTATAGGAAATAGTTGGGAGGGGTGTTAATCTACACACTTTAAACAAATATACGGTATAATACAATGAAGACAACTAAAAATAGAGTAAAATGCTAATTTTTTTTTTATATTTAGGTATAATCAAGTCAAGTTAAAGCAGACATGATGTTTTCCACATTGATTTAGTATTTATACTGTACCTCTGATGTGAAAGGCTCAGATGCATAATAATTTACATACATATACATTTTAAACAGTAAAAATTCATAAAAATGTGAAGTTCTATATGGAAAGGTAGCAGATCCCTAAGAAAGCAGGTTAAATCATGGGAATTATGCTTATGGAACTGATAAGCAATTAAAACAAGAAGTTAATTTTAACTTCATGAATAGTAGAGAATATTCAGCAGACATTACATACATTATTTTATAGATGTGTTTTTTTTATGAACAAAGAGAAGGATTCTGCTCTGTGTTATAGGATGGTACAGAAAGATCCAAGTCACAGATTGCAATGGGAATTTTCTGCTTAATGTCTACACACAGTATCTGATCAGCATTTTGAGCCACAGTATGTAACAGGAATAACTTTGAAGGTTGTAGAGAGATAGTACTGGCACTGTTCAAGTGGTTATTGTATTTGACATCCAAAGCAGAGGAAGATATCTAGTATAACTTACATAAATAGTGGAAGTCCTCAAGTACTTAAAAAAAAAAAAAATCTTCCTAACTTTTAACAAGCAAACAGCTAAACAAAAAAAAAATGGAACGAAGTAGAAAGAAGAGAAAAAAGAATGGAGGGGGGGGGAACCCCATGAGATTAAACAAATGACCTAATTAAGTCTTACAAAGAATTTTTAGTAGCATCTCATTGCCATAACAACCATCTTGCATCATCAAAGGGATACATGACAACTTTTTTAGTAATCAATGTGGTGTATAATTAATGGTGGCATTTCTTTGTGCTCTGGCAATGGATAAATAAAAGTTTGGTATTCTTTTGTAATTGCAAGGTTCCTTGGCCTTCTGTTAGGTCATGGTCATTATAATTATGACTAAAACCTTTCATTAACCTTTCTATAATCTATTTCCTGAAGTTAATATCTGTAAAAGCTACAAAAAATCCACTATCTGTGGGACAGACTAGCAAAACTATCAGACATTATTCCCGTAAGTGATGTAAATTATTGCCATTCCTAGTCCTATTCCTATTTATCCTATTCCTATTCCCACTTTTATTGATGTAGGGTTCTGCTAAATGTGTTCTGGTAGATTTAATTTGCAATGGTTTAAGATATTACAATCCCCAAAATATCCACTCTGCCGCTCTTTTGGAGGCCCTTGCTCCTGTGTTGGGATATATCCCTTCCCAGCTGCCATAGTCCACAGCCTCCAGTATTTTTGGACTCATAAGGAGTGTGGGCCTGCATTTATATGCAAGAGCGTATTACACCACATCTCTGCTGTGAGGAGATAACCTCACACAGGTGGTAGTAATAACATCTTAAGCTTTACACCTACACGTACCAAAGCCTTACTGTAGTTTACTGGTCTCCACTCAAAACATGACTTACCCATCTACTGCTAATGGGAAGACATTTTCTCCTCTTGACACATCGTGCTTTTATCTTAGTTTTTAGAATATTGATATGATATGTAAATGATATTGCTAGCAGAAATGTTTAAGAAGGGTGGTGAATCAAATTGTGGAAGATGTTTTTTTATTTCATATGTCTTTTTGCTAGCTTCAGTTTAATCTGAAGAAGTTCTCTGGGGTTTCTGTTACTAAAATATCTAAATGTGCCAAAATCTTTTCATTGTTTAACCCTGAAATACCCTGGAGTTGCAGTCATAAGTGCCCTTAACCCTATTGTATAGTGGTAATCTCAGTCGCCCAAGGCACAGAGGAAGTGGTGACTTGAACTAGGGTCTTGTACATCGAGATCTAATGCTGTTATTGCTGGCCAATATTGTCTTTCTCCCTCTGCAAGCCTGGGCTTCTTTGTTTCCTTTTATCCTCAGTAAGGACATCAGAGCATACTACAGCAAAAAGTAGGCTCTTTATAGGATAATTTATTCCTCTGACATGTGCCAGAACTATAAATATTTTGCAATTGAGTTTTACTGTTATGTGGAAAGGGCCAATCCTAAAATGCGATGAGACCCTGCAGGAGGTTCAACTACTCAGAGGTTTGCTTACAACTTACTTAATAGAGTCAGAGAAATAAATACTTGAAGCAAGAAGATGTGACTGACTCTGATGTAGTGCCAGACTTGCTTTTGGCAGTTAGTGAGGTAAGCGAAATACTTCCAGCATGTATTGGAAACTTTTGTATGGTACAATATGGCTGCTAGATGCTTGTAGCCTCCTACTTCACAGTAGAACTGAGATTTACAGGGGAATAGGGATTGATTATAGTTTATGTATTTATAATGCTATTTTAAAATATCAGAATAAAAAAAATATAAATAGCTCCTATATTTATAAACAATTAAGAACACTAATTTGTGTGGCATCTAAAATTCGCTGCCTTTATTTAGCATTAATGAAGAACATGATCATCTTGTAGGACATACCAACAGGGGAGTCACAACAACTTCTTAGTAGAGAGTGTTAGCAGTGAGTGTGATCTGATTAACTGTGGCATTTCACTGTGTTATGGCAGTAGTGTTAAAGGAATGTGTTGAGGGAGTTTAATTGTTAAAGCTCCCATTTCTCTTGCCCCTTTGCTTCATCATGGTCACTGCAATCATGACTGAAACCTTTCATTAACCTTTCTCTATTTAATTCAATTTTTTGAGCTAATAGCATTAGAACATGAGATCTACAAAATGTGTGTGTCATTTTACACAGAGAAGTGCCTCACCTCCCTGCTCTCTGTAGTTGGGGAAAAAGGTACAATACTTACTGGCTTGTTAAAAGCATGTTTTAAGGGCATGATTTTGAGCACGCTGGAGAGGTAGGCTTGCGATGTAAGACAGTCCTGTTTTTTTTTTCCCCTTTTACAACACAGATGAGCACTGACAAGCTAAGTGACTTTTGTGCTGATGGAGACTATGTAATTGGTGAAGCATTGTGCCAGAAATACTAACGCTAGGTGAGAGATGAAATAAAAATTAGTTGGAGCACACAACATCACAAAGAGGTGGAGAACCCAGTGCTGATGGGCTAACCAAGTTAACTGTATCATCCTAGCACCAACAAATGACGCAAACCACCTAACAAAGGCAGGCTCTCTGTAGCCAGTCTGGAACCTGCACAGAAGCAGGTGCTGCTATGAGCTGCTTGCTGACTTTGTAGAAAGGAGAGATTAGCAAAATCCTGAATCCGTTGGAAGGCTAGCAGGTTTTGTAGTAAATAGAGCTCAAATAATCAAACATGCTACTTGTATCTACCAGTTTAGACTGGTGAAATGTCAGTAGTGTTAGTGCCATCCCATGAGGTCTTCATTTCTCCTTATGGTAAAAACCTTTCTAGGTCATATAGCTGATACCTGAGTGCACCTGTCATGGAGCAAAGTGACCAACTATTGCCAGTAGCCTTAACAACTCTAACCCAGATTTCAGGTCTTGCAAAGAAGCAGTGATAATCATGCAGTAGATGATTCATTTGTTTCCAAAAAAAGGAAGCAAAAATCCAGGTTTATATATTTTATAGTCTTTAGCAGTTTTGCCATATGTCGCCACCAATTTATATGTGGAATATAATGAGCAGAGGTCAAGGGAACTGTCCATGTTCCTTTCTGTAGGCTCACAATGAACAACTTCTATTCACTTCAGAGTGTATTCACTTGAGAAAGAGGAACCTAACAGGGCAAGGTGTTTTGTTCCAGATGCTGTTAAATATTAATTATGCTGCATAAAGTTGTCACGAGTTTCTGCAGGCTCAAACAGCAGTAGTATATGGTATATTCTGAAACAATGCAGCATCTGTATTTGAAATAAATATCTTCTTCTGATCTAGAGGCAAAAAAGTACGTAAATGGAATAGCTGAATACAATCCAGTTTAAGTATGGTGGAGGTGACAATGATATATGGAAAGACAAGAATCTGCAAGTCTTTTGGAAATGGTGGCTAATTGATATCAAGCATATAGGTATATGCAACATCATGAGTGAATTGTGTGCAAATGCCCAGGTTAAAACATAACCCTTTTTAACAGCCAACTGGCCTAAAGCTGCCCCTGCTTCTCACAGATGTAGACACGGCCATATCTATCTGTGGTTTTGGAACTGTGGAAATAACGGATAATCATGGGCATCCAGTACTAGAAAGAACGGCATGTATTCTAGGCAGAGCAAGTGAGTATGAATCACTTGGGGAAGTCTGCTCCTTAAGTTGGCAACCAATACATAGGTGTTCCCAGGCTGAGACCTAATGACATAAAAAAAAGCCTCATCCTCTGACTTACGATCCTAATTAATTCCTGTTGTACCTTGAGCAAAATAAGCTGGGGGTGAAAACAAGTCATATCTTCATTTCAAGGAGGACTTGTGAAACTGTTGGCCATACGTAGGCATAACAAGTTCATGCCTTGCTATTTTCACAACATAAGGTGACCTCGTCATCTAACAAGACAGATTTCCTTACAATGAAATGGAGAGACTCTAATGAAGCAAACATGAATGGATTTTGAGACTTGCATACTCATAACTTTCTCTCATATGAATGTGATAGGGGGAAATGGAAGAACTCTGACTTTACTGGCTCAGGATTTTATTCATTGAGAAAAGAATTAAAAACCCCAAACTTTATGGAATCTGGTACAGTCATAACAACTGTGCCCCATTGCTACCATAACTGCTTTACAGGAGTTTCCTGCATAAGGTCTGATAAAATCAGACCACTGTCACTGATTTGGAAAACAAATCAAAAAATGTCCAATCTAAACAAATTAAAAACAAAATAAGGATGGTCTTTAGAATGCCAGTCGGGAGAAAAGAGCAAGCCATCATGCATGGTAAATCCATCAAAATGAACAAGTTCATCTTCTAGAAGGCACAACAGTTGCCAATACAATATGTATAAATGACTGGAGAAAAGTTAGTGCTCTGATAACTAACATCAGTAGAACCACTTTGATAGGGAATCAAAGAATGAAAGAAGTATCATCCCAGCAGGATAAATGGTAGGCTCAAATGAGAAAAACCAGATGAAACCTGGCATTTTGGGGGAGTTCTCACTTAATGGATTGAGTACACAGTAAGCACAGAAACAGCAAAGGCATGTGGACTGATTTGCTTACCAGAGCCTAGCAGATAATTTCCATATTAAAATTTGAGTTACCTTTTTTGTGCTCTAGATCTTAACAGTGTGTACCTGTATGGTGCTTTTTGTCAGTATTTTCCCTCTAGTCTACTGATTAGCATTTGTGCCTAATCCTACGCTTTTGGAAGTTGTTGGTTGAGCCCCCATAGTATTAACCAATTATTAGTGATCTCTCAGAGCTGTATTGAGTTGTTTTAATTAACATCTTACATATCAAATAATGCCATTTGTGATGGTCAATTTATATTGCTATCTGCCTACTAGTAAATGTATTCAGACTACTAGTCCATCTTAGAAGCCAATGAAAAAGAAAATATTTTTTAGTATTCAACCCTATCAGCCCTTCTAGATTTTCTACTTATTTCTGTCATAGTAGCATGAACAGCAAAGGGCTTTTTTTCCCATAGAGCTATAATGGCATGAGTTGGACATGTCTGTTCTGAAATCACCTGGCTTTGGGGCTTTGAGAAGGACCTTTAACATTGTTATTTGTGTTTAATTTTACATAGCATTGAAATGTTACCTTGCCCTAAGCTGTTGAAGACACTGCTATCCTTTCCAGTAGCCACTTTTTAGCACCCTGTCCTTGACTTCATAATCCTCAAATACCAAGCTTGGAAATCTGCTTCTGGCAGAACAAGATCTCTTCATCTTTGAGGTCATGTTCCAGGCCTTTGTTCAGTCACAAGTTCGGTTTGGATTTATCTTCAGTATGTCTGCTTGAATATTCAAAAAATCATCAGCTAGTCTAATTTGTTTTTTTTGAAGTCATGTAAAAGACTGATTTGCTTTGACAGGTGGATCAGAAACAGAATTGGAGCTGTTTTATCTGGACCTAATTAAACAGCCTTCATTACTGGCAGGTATGTGTTTGTGATGAGTAGAAATTAGCTTGATTGGAATTAAAACTCAAAATATAAGGCATTGAATTGACTTGTTTTTAAAAAATATATGGTTTAAAAATATAGCTGTGAAGTACATTTTTAAATGTTGCAAATGCATGTCTAAATTTTAAATATCTCATCCTGCCTGATTCCACTTTGTATTTTATGTTAATGGTACTTGTCACAGGTATTCATGAGGATATTGCCAACACTTGTAAAATGGCACCACACTAGTTCACAACTACGAGGCTTTAATATAACATTAGCTACAGTCTTTTTTTCCTCCTCCAGGCACAGAATTTCTGCAGTATTTTGTGTGGTGTATTTGGGGTGAATTTCAGTCATGCAAATGAGGCCAGCATGAGGCAGATGCACTGCTTATACCCTCAAAGAGGCTTTTAGTGGGCCTTAAAGTAATGGATGTATGTTGGTCCTCTCTTACCTTCACAGAGCCCAGTTATTTCCAACTGGTAAAATAAACTCTCTGTCTGTTGAATTAAGGGAACATTTCTCTCGCTGCCCATTGCAACTCCAGCCTGTGGAATAGATGTCACACCTCCTCAATGTCACTTGAATGGCATGCTAAAGTCATTAAATCCTATGATAAGTCTGTCTGTCCTATTTGCCTTCTCCTCTGATGAAACCAGGCATAACTTTTTAGTAAAGTCTTCCAATGACCCTGACTGTTTACCCAGTCCAAATATGCTGCCTGAGGGTTTCAACACCTACCTTAAAAAAACTAAGTGTACACATACAGATCCATACTGCTGAGATACTTGAGTGCATATTGCACTGTTAAGGACTTTGATATCATAGTTTTATATGGCTGTTCTGATTATGGAGAGTTTAGGGCAAGGCATCTTGGAAGAGATTTTTCAGAGCAATTGAAACATTGCTCTAAGTGAGTACCAAAAAGCTGTTTCAACAGCTTTTGGTATGTTTATGACGTAGCTGTGAAGAGGAGAGTGTCATGTGGAGAGGAGAGTATCATGGTGAACTAGCCAACAAAATAAATACAGCTTTCTTTCAAATAAAAAATAATAGTGGAGTAATGTTATCTATGCCAAATGGAAATATTGTATGTTTATCTCAGCTTCATGGACCTAAAAAGCTGCGAAGTGTGTTAGAAGTCCAAAACATATTTCTGAGAGGCATTTGCATTCTTCCCTGTAGATAACAGATGTGAAAAATCCTGTATTTAGAAAGGCAGCTCCTTGGGACAGGATATCTGAGGAAGTTCAAGCTATTCTGGTTATTGTCAACACTAATATAAGAATAGAATATTCTCCCTTTCAGCCTCAGATGGTGGCAGACAAGTAAGGACTGTGTTTTGCTAATTATACCCTTTAAACTATGTCATGTAGGGAGATGCAGAACTCATGCCAGTTACATGAACAAGAAATATAATTTGTCCTTCTGAAGGGCAAAGTTAAATATATGCAAATACTTAGGTTCTCTTTAGCTAAGGAGAGGCATTAAACATGACCATAAAATCAAAGACTAACTCTATGAATCCGTAGTACAATTCTGCTGGATAAAATTTGTTCATTTTACCAGTTTAGGGTATAATTGTTACCAATTTAACAAAGCATGTGTTTAAACTTTGAATTTCCAAAATGTGTCTAATTGAAAGTCCCAGGATGAGAGTACATAATAATGCAACAGATTACATTTTAAATCAAACATGAAAACAACTAAAACATAGCAATAAATGTCCTCCTGCTTTCTCAGTCAATGACTACGCTGTCAGAATAGCCCCCAAAGAGTTGAAATTTCTGCTGTCTTTTCTGCCTCTTTCCCAAGAAGAGCTTCTTATTTGTCTGAAATGTCTGTACATATTAGTCAATCCAGGTAGGCCCTACGAATACAATGATTTCTCTGTATAACTTCTTAAGCATGAAACTAGGACAAAAGGTCTTTATAGGGCTATCTGTAGAGCAGTGTATAAACTGCAAACAATTTCCCCTCGGAGAACTTTCGGACTAGGAAAGTCTAGCAGCTGCCATCAGTAGCAATTATCTGGATAAAATATCACTTCAGAAGATGTTTCTGTAAGTAAATTAGAAATGCCAAGGCTAAAGCACTATCACAAATGCAAATTGAGAGTAGACAATGTGGTTATAAAATGTGCTGATCTAGGCAAGAGCCTTGGATTTTGTTTTTGTCTCTGGATGATCTAGGGAATTTGTGTCATCTGTGTGGTTCCATTCCCTATCAATATAAATGGGAGTGATACCTGGTTGCTTTTGTAATGTGCTTTGAGATCAGTATGTATGCACTAAGTATCATTATTTTCATTATTTTCACATACTGATATTAAGAAGCAACAATGCCTACTCTGGAATGCACATTTTCCCCATAGTTTATTGGAAACTTAATATGCTGACACATCCTTGCTGGGATGCAAAGAAAGGTATTTCACATAACATGTTGCTAGGTTGACTTAGAAGTCTTGTCTTCATGCAGTCACAAACATCTGTTTGCAAAGCTGCTATGCATTAATTGTATTCTCTTACACATTGGTCAGTGCCTGTGAACATTATTCAATAATGACTTGTGCAATAATTAACAGGGTATTAATATGGGAGGGGAAGTGAAACAAACCAACAAAGAGTGCACATATCATTAGGTTCATCCCTCAGATATTTCTTTTCCCATATGCATTTGGCTAACTGTACCAGGCTATGATCAATGTGCAGATCATGAAACCAGAGAAAACCAGCTGAAAAAGCAACCTTGTGCCTCTTTAAGAAAAAGGGAAAACTTTTCCAATTGATTTAGTGCTTCATAAATTAGCCTAG
Source organism: Haliaeetus albicilla (assembly GCF_947461875.1). Lineage (NCBI taxonomy): Eukaryota > Metazoa > Chordata > Aves > Accipitriformes > Accipitridae > Haliaeetus > Haliaeetus albicilla. The sequence goes on along the minus strand of NC_091490.1, from coordinate 17,897,513 downwards.
GGACAGCTTTAAATTGTGCTCTTATTATGCATACAGGATTCTACTCATCTAATAATTTTGCTATTCAATAAAAAAAAAAGATGTTTTGAATAGCAACCAAACATGCCATAAAAATACACTATCCACATTCTGCAAAGAGTGAAAATGTAAATGAATGGATTGAAAATGTCCCCAATATGATTTCTCTCTTGTTGACTTTCCAATTTAATTTTTCATGGGGAAAAAGATGTACTGGGAAATAGAATGCATGATCTACAAGTAGGAGTTTAGGGAAGTCATTATATACCCATTAGTTATGTGCATTTATTAAATCTGTCTGGTAAAATTAAGGGAGCTAAGATTTTATGTATTTATTTCTATCTAGTGTACCTAGTGTATCTTATATGCCAGTCAGCATTTAAGATAAGCGAGTTAACTGACCATATCAGAGAACAGAAGCCTTGAACTGGGAAGGATATACCCACTAAAGAAACTCTCCTGAGATTCTGTAGTTGTGGTCCCTGGGTGAGTTTGGGATACTATCCATTTTAATTTAAAGATCAAAGTCTTTTATGACTATCTTTCAAAAACTGTAGGAAATATAAACAACTACTTCCTCAGCATTTTCATTCAAGCTGTAGGAAATCCTTCAGGCTGCCCTGGAAAGGGGCACTGAATCTGTCTGTAGTTATGGTGTTTGGCCAGTGCATAGTCCTAAGAGCCTTTGCTATGGCTATAAGACCAGTTATTCATCCCCTAAGGCCCATGGTGGTGAGAATGTTTATTTACTTAGATACTATCTTAATCAAAGCAAAGCTAGGAGAGCTTCTTAGACTGCATATCTTGGCCTGAGTCTATCCAGTAAGGGCCCTAAGGTTTTTATAAGTACCCAAAACCCTCCTACATTAACCAATTCTCCCAGTTTAGACTTACTGATATTCATGGGAGATGCCAGGATTTGCATCTTAAATTTCTACTGGTCAAAAAAAAGGAATACAAATAGTATCAGTAATAGATGTTTATGTTATCCCTTTCCCATAAGAAAGGGGATTGGGGACTTCTGGTAATACTGCTCTTTGCTTTCAGTGTGTCTGCTTTCTATTATAGCATCCAAATGTGATTAATGAGCACAAGCAAAGGGAAGGCAATTGACAAGTAAGCATTTGCTTGTCACAGACCACTTGGTTCACTCTGGCATGGTGGAATTTAAATTCAATAAGGTTAGAACTAAATTTTCCTTTAAAAGAATGGTCCAAAGGTCCTAGGTATGGATGCTTCAGTCTTGCCTTGGTCACCTGTCTAAAGATTTGGTAAAAGGGCTTTCTGAGCATAAATGTGAATGACTCACAGTCTGGAAAGAAAGAATCAGGAGGTTACACATAATATAGCACAGGTTCTGTCAGATGCTGCCACTTCCAGGGCCCTGTCCCTGCAGGCTAGAAAGAACCAAATGAAAGCGGCCATGATAATAGAGGCTAATGTCATAACAGCGTGGAGCTATTGCCAAAGCTGGAAACATTCCCCAAATGTTTCACATATTCCAGCGGGGATAAAATGTTTATAGTCTTTCTGGCATGTGTTATCAGCAGCAACAAGGATCTGGTTCAAAAACCAAAAGATTCCTCTGGAAATTAGCAAACCTATCAATATGAGCCACTTCTGAGTAAACTTCTTAAAATAAATACTCTTGCTGACCGCCCTTACTAGGCAATAGTTACGTTCCTACAAGCACTGACTAAGCACAGGACAAAGAACACACAATTCTTTAAAAGAATCTTTGAAAGAAAGAAACTTTAGTTTTGGCAATCACAGCCTTAGTTTATATGAATAGCAGGTTAAAAAACTACCCCATAGTCCCAGAAGTGCATTCTCTTGTCTTTTGCACTTTTTTTAAAGGTGCATCTGTAGAAAGAGAAGGTGGCAAATGATGGACAAATTATTGTTGATACCCTGTTTCCTGCACACCCTTCCCTTCCCTTTTGTGTATTTCTTGTGCAGTTCATCTATGACGGATTAAGTCAGAAAGTTAACAAGTGAAGTTTCAACCCTGGCTTGTACGTTTTATGGCTTGTAAAGGAAAGCATTCCCTATCTTTTCCATCTACCTTCCTTAAGCTTCAATGAATCTCTGGGGTGCCACTTCCTTTGGTTGGGATGGCTGGTCTAGTTACGCAGCTGATAGCCTTGCTCTTGTTATGCAAAGTGTGTCTTGCTGTTGCTGCTCCTTCTGTGTTTCCCTCATGATGCCACATGTGTTTTCTAAAGATCTGGTCTCACTGTGGTAGTGATTTCATCAAGTGTTTGCTAGGGTGAGGTAGGTTTTTTCTGCTGCCCATACTGCTTTGTTCTTTTATGCCTTGTGGCCCCAGTAAATAGCTGCTGTGTGGTCATGGTCAGAATGATACAGGGGAAACTTTGTGTGCAGTAATGAATAATTGGGTTTCTTAGGGGTTGTTCTGGCCGCCAGCCTATAGACATCCTCCCTCTTTCTTTTTCCCAAAGGATGTTTAACCAGTTTAAACAAAGTAGAACAGCCTCAATGAGCAATACTGAGAAAGACTTGCCTCTGAGGATCTTATATTGCCTGGGAGGAGGGAGACCTAAGTTCAGTCATCGCTCCAAATTGGACAGGGGAATTGTCCTGAAAATTACAGCAATGGCTAGATTTACTAGGCTGAGTGTCAGCGACATGGAACCTCCAGCTTGTTGCTTTCTGTGTGGGGTTGGCAGTGCTTTATAGACAGGTATCTGATGAACTCGGTTGAGGTGATGGATGGGTGTCTAATTTTTTAAGGTTGTCAGGTCTAGGTGTGGATCATCAGTCAAGCTGCTTCACGTGGTCACATTTAAGCAGTTTCCAGCCTTGCTGCCAGTAGAAATTCAGGGGCCTTTGTGAAGGTATTGCAACAGAACAGTGATTTTTAAGAATTCCAGTGGCACTTAGAGAATGGATTTAAGAATCTAAATCACTTTTACCCTCAAAGTGTGATGCCAATAAGGAAGTAATAACTTCCTGTTCTTACCTGATGTCTACCTGGCAGTCTGAAAACACTGAAATGCTCCTCAAGAGGTTTCATCACTAAGAGATGCAGAATTCTAAGGAATAAAATTTTCCTGTTTCTACCCATTTTTGAAAGCTCTAAGGCTGGACATGAAACAGAGGCCAAAGGATTTCTCTGAATTAATTCCTCCTTCAAGTCCTATAGCTGTGGTAAAGCTAGAAAAAGTATTTTAGGATGACGTCCAAACCATAGTCCTCCTTTGCTCTGAAGGATCAGTACTGTGATGCTCAGTTACCAGAGGGACAGAAAGCACTATATGTATAGTAAAGGATTCTGATAATGTAAATTCTGTCTGAAAATGAAGAACTTTGATGAAAATACAGTTAGATGTATGCATTAGGTTTACAGTGATATTTTTAGGATGTGGAATAAAATTCAAAAACATTTGGGAGTGTTTTCCAAAGATAATAGACTACTTAGCAAACAAATTCAGAGAAAGAAGGTCTCCTGCTATCATTCAGACACATGACTCATTGCTGGCATCCATTTTCCCTGGGGTAACAAGAATCAGGGAATTCAGAATGCTGGTTAGAGTCCTACATAAATTACTTCATATGTAGTGACATGACCTCCTGAAACAGCAGTATGAGCTGCAAAGTATCTTGTAGCTCTTATTTTATTTTTTTCTGCCAGCGCATCAGAATTAACTCTTCTAAAATTCGATAAAAAGTAGGTAAAGAAAGAAAAAGGAAATAAAAAATAGGGAAAGGTGTGAATTTCTGCAGTTGAAAGAATAAACCTCAACAGATAGCAGTGAAGTTTACCTTTTCTGAATGTGTAAAAGGCAATTAGATCTTTTGATTATAGAAACACAAAGGAGATTCTCTGGGCAGAGATGGTGTGAGGTAAGTACCTATGGTATGAACCCTGTGGTTGGAGCTTCAGGGGTGCCAGAGTAGCATTCAGATACTTGGAAGAGGCCAAACTCTCCCAGTAGAGCATTTTATGCTATTCAGTTGCTGGCTAACACATAATGACTCCCAAGGCACAATGAATATTAGCTCAGCTTGCTGCAGTTCATTGGACTAGTTCTGAGAAATTACAGAACTTTTCATGTGATGGTTTGAAAGTTTGCCTGCGTAGACGTGACATTACTAAACTAAAAAGTAACCTCTTTCTTTCCATTTGGTGCACGTATAGCCCAAAATTCCCTTTCCTGTAATACATTCAGTCAAAGTAATGGCACTGAATGATGAACAAGTCCACCTCCACCACCACATGTAATTAATTTGCATCCCAAATACCTGACTAAGTCTTTGCAGGTAATTGGTAGGTGGGTAATCTGCCTATTAATTTCTTCATTACTAGCCAGTCTCTAGTTAATAATCAATAGTCCTCTTTTCTAATGAAGAAATGGCCTTGACATCCTGGCCTTTGTGCAGTGTTAAAATAACATTGATCGTTATCATTATCATATGTCCTTGATATACTGTGTAAGGGCAAGGATATCAGTCTTACAGTAAAGGAACACTTAATAAGCTTGGATAAATAATTGTGATTGGCCAAAGAAGTATACACGGTTTTCTGGGCAAAGATGTGTGGGAGAGAATAAAATGTGGTATATTAGCTCTATCTCCAAATCTAAATAGAACACAATCTCCCCAAGGATGTATGGAAGATGTACAAAGACATATGAAAGCACTCTATATCATAGAGTCAAGCTGGAGACGGGGTTATGTTTCTCCTCATTGTATTGGACATCCCCGAATAAAAGATCTTTCTCGCTCGGTAGTTGGATACTCCCACTGATCATTTCTCTTTTCTGTGATTAGGGTGAACCCTTACCAGTTTTAGTGAGAGAGGAAGTCTGTGAATAACACATCAACTACAGTAACTCGGTTTTCATTTTTTTATTTTGCTCTTTTCTTTTAGTCTCCTCCCACTATTAGTAGAGCTTCAAAACTTTTAGCTATTGCAGGAGCTTCTTTTTTCCTGAGAGAAATCAAAGTATTAATTGTGTCCTCTTGGACTCTTTAAGTAGAACTTGAGGACCATTTTTCATCAATGACATACTACAGACCAGAGTGTGATCTATATTTGGATATTTTGACTAAGGTACAATGCCTAATTTCAAAAATAATGGTACTGTAGATCTTATTTTACTATTCTTCCATAATAATATCTTTTTCTGCTTTCAGAATTTATACTCTGCTATTAAATAAGGAAAATCTTTTGTATAGTAGGTGTAAAATTACATCACTGTCAAGCCATTATTTAAAAAAGAAAAAAATCAGGCGTCCTATGCTAAGATTAAAAATCAGAAATTAGTTACATTTAAAAAGTCTACTGCAAAATTATGGTAGCCACTGGCAAGTCTTCCACAGCAACCTACAGAAACCCTAACTTACTTTGGTGTTGCAGACTTGGTTATGGTTGACATTTTTGTGTTTTGAATGTCAATTTCAAAAGCAAGGTTTCTGGAAATGGCAGTACAACAAGGACTTCTGAATTTTGTTGAAGTAGGTTATAGGAATTCATGCCTTTGTTCTGGAACATGAATGCAATCTCCAAGTACCATTTGTTTTGGATCTATAAATAGACTTATGTTCATGGGGACAGAGGAATATATACAAAATTTTTTTTGAGAATTGATGGATATGTTTATAATTATACCCAGCTGCTTTATATCAGCACAGGTTATGTACCCCAAGAGTAAGCAGAGTGTGCATAATTTGTACTAGTTCCTTTGTTGCAACATGACGTGTGGACTGCACGAGGCAGTGTAGGTGAGATGAGAGGGGGAGACCATGGCTGCCTGGGCAATGGGTGCCTGGCGAATGAAATAAGCTTATGCTTTTTGAGATCCCTAAACCAATGTGTAATATTTTAAATTTATGTTCGGTAATACATATGTGTGTATAAAATACAGCTTGCTGTTTAAAAATATTAATGTGACTTTTGTTAAGCATGCACAAGAACATCTTGTATGTGGGCTGAGTTAGCTAACTATGGTTTGCATTTCTCTCCGCATACGTGTGGTGCTCCCCTGCAGGAAAGAGCTAGAGTAGCTGTATGATATGCTTCTTTACTGATTGTCATAAGAGGGACAGATTCCTAAATAATTGTCATTAGATTATTTTAAGAGTCCCAACTATTTCATGCATAGCTTAAATATTTTGTAAAAGTATTTTATTAAATGTTGGACACTTGGAAAGTGTTTAATGTTAAAGTATAAGACACTTGAGCTTCTTCCGTCGAACACCATTTTGGTTTTCAAAAGTGAATAAATAACGAGACTCTTAGCACTTGGTTTTGAGTCTTCTCAGTACTATTTATAAGTGAAGTAAGAGCAACTGTTATTATCTTTATAAATATTTGGCACTGCATGGCCTTGATACGCAATTGTGTCCGTTCAAAGAATGTCTAGTGAACAAAGGAACTGGTCTCAGTGCATGAATGTTATCCTGAAGCAACTAGAGGATACAAGCCTTGTCACTTCTTATCTCATTTTCATTAAGAAAATCATGTGGTTTAGCTTTAGGGGGGTGGTGATGAATCAACCATGTGACTAAAGGCAGGTGGCCATCTTAAAGCAGCTCTTACCCTAGTAAAAATAAGAATTAAAAGAAAGGGCGGCGGGGGGGGAGGGAGTGGGCGGTGTTCAGCTCCATAAAATGTTCCCTCACAGGGCTGCCACGAAGTAAATATTTTTACAAATATATTATTTACTACAAGGGAAGCTTTTCCTGGAGAAGGCAGATAAATGTGCTTGCTATGGGAGCTTTATGGCCACTACAGGCCCAACTGTCATTCCTTCGGTACTTCCTGTCAGTCTGACTAAACTCTGTCATCCTTCAACCCAGTTTAAATTAACAGGTAATTTGTAAATGTCACTTCAGGTTAGGCCGCTCATTTTGTTTCTACTCTACCAATGCAAAGTCTAGGACTAATTTTTCTTGTCTTCTTTTAATAGGATTTTCATTTATAAATAGAATTATGTTCTGAAAATAAATTACAGTAAGTGATGCACAGAACTGGTAGCAGCAGCACTTTCATAGAATTTCAAGCACCTACATCAGAAGAGATTAATAAAAACACTTCAAAGGCTAAATTCTATTTAAGCAGAAGACAGCTTTTGGTTAATATTTAATCTGAGTAACTGAGATCTTGGTTGAAAATATAATTTTTTAATATCTAAATTAATTTGCAAAACAAAACCATTAATTTTGCCTGAGAGCTTTCATAGTGCAAAAGTTTCAGTAATTTATTTTAAAAAAAAAGTTAAAAATGTAATTCTGTAGTAAAAGTCCATATTTTAATATGGAATTTATTTCTAATGCAGTATATTATATTTGATCAGCAATACTGCTTTAATTCTATACTTTTTTAATGATTGCTAATGTGCTGTATTGAATAAGAAAAAGAAACAGACTTTTCATGAGAGTTTTTAATTTGTAAAAGAGATTGCTTTTAGGTTCAGTATTAACAAATAAACATCACCCATTTCTTTAAAGGTAGTAAACAACTGAAAAAAGTACCATTTCACTATACTATAAGCATGCATGATAGGAGCTGGTATAATATTTTTCATTGACATGGTTTTTAAAGTGTTGTAGTTACAGTATATGCTTTGATTGTTCACTTCCTAGCAATCTCATACCCAAGTGAGCTGGGGGAGCTGTTTGCACAGTGAGACTCCCGTGCCTTTCTTCTGCTTTCTGGTGGTAGGAGACATCTTCTTTTGCCCCCACCCCTCAAGGAAACCTAGCATCTTTCCAGCAGAAAGAGACTCAGTTCACGTGTGGAAGGGAATCTCAATGCCTTCTGGTCCTTGTAAAAGTTTTCTAGGCTCAGGCAGGGGCTTGACTGTCCCCTAATAGCAAAAGCCATCGTCTAATCCCCTCTTTTGGCTTCAGCAGTAGCCAAACTCAGCTGCAGGGTGTGCAGGCCAAAATCTAATTATTTGCTTCTACTAACCTCTCTCTATGTTCATTTTATGTTCTTTTGCTGTCATCCCATTCACTTCTTTTCTGCACACTCTCACTCCTGTTATCTTATTTTTCCTCTCATTCTTTACGTGAAAGCATTTATCTGGATTTTTGTGACTCTTTTTATTCTTGTTGATTATGTTTCTGAGTTCTTCCAGCAAGTCCCTTTTGATATTCCGTCAGCACCCCGAAGTGTTCTCTAGTAGTTGCACAGATGTTTTGTAGGAGATATACATAACAGCCAGGGTATCTGGAAGACAAAGGTATTCACTGTGCATAGTGAAGTAGTAGCAAGGATTCTTCTCAGTGACTTGGTGAGCAGAAATTCAAGAACCATAGCAAAAAAGGTTTGGCACTAGGCCACTAGAGATGAATGATTACATTGGCTGCTGCTCTGGTAATTAACATATAACAGATATCTACATGGGAGATTGCAATATAATATGACACAAGTTAACTAACTCTCCATTAAAGAGTTGGATCCTTTAAGTTGGCTTCAGTGCAACTGTGCTTTAAGCCTCCACTCAGACAACATCTGTATTATTTAAAATCTCCTGTCTGGATTCTAGTTACACCTGTAAGCACATTGTAAATTTATTTAGACTGTTATTGTAAAGTCTACTTCAAGTGACATTTTTAGCGACATTAGCAGTGTCAGACCACAGTATCAAATACTGAAAAAGTAATTTTCATTGTGCATTAATACTGTCTTATTATCAGAAACATAACTTTTCTATGTAAATATTAACTGTTTTGTTTAAACATAAAAGAAGGTCTTACTTTATTCTGAATGTTAAATTAGCATTAATGCAGGAAGTGTCTAGGACTTGAAAAGAGAGCCATGATGTATTAAGTACTAACTGAAGTTCCCCCACCCTGCTTCATGATAATTAGTAGGAATGCATGTTTAGTTGGAATGTCATTTATTTTCTTGTGCTTTAGTGGATTTTAGCTGTAAACGCAGCATCAGTCCAATTTTCCACACAACTTACCTTAACATGGTTTCACAAACTGATCGACTCAGATTTCTTAATTTTTCCCACTGTGTAACATACAGAAGATTTTGTGGTGAAGCAGAAGTAAGCTTGGGTCTTCTCTGTATGGCCTAATGTGAATCAATATAAGGGAGTATGATGAAACTTAGGAAACTGACCTTTATGTGAACCAACTGCTGGTGTTCGTGAAATTCAAACTACGACTTGGTTCTAGGAAGACTGTGGAAGAGCTAATATTCTGAAATGCTGACAAAAAGGAATCTGCTGTGAAATAAATGCCTGTCTGCCTGTCTGACCATCAAAATTAAGGCAGAGAAGTAGATTTATTGCCACCTGTCCCAGAGAAAAATATGCGAGATAGATGTGCACAGCTTTCTCCGGGGTGACATCTGGAGGAGCACTTATTGTCTATCAAAGTTATTGCAAAAAGAACTCCTGTGTCAGTTGTCTTAATTTCACTTAAATACATGGAGATTCTTTCAGCAATTAACTGAGCAGTACTTTGGATGATTCTTTAGGGTGTTTGTGTTCACTCTACATCAAAAATTCACAGAAAGCATGGTAAGATGCAAATTTCTCTTTTAATCAGAATTTTTTTTCCCATTTTTTGTCTCACTTTTAGTTTACTTGAGAAGGTCAAATGAGTATGTACTTGACATTTATTGCAGGGAGAAAACTCTATGGAGGTCTATCTATGAGGCCATTGCTAAGGCTTTTCAACACTGGGTCACACTTTATGAGTTGCACTTTGTTTATCAGCTCTTGACTGAGAGCTAGAGGAGTTGAAGGTGGTGTTTTTAGCTCCAAAGTAATATGACATTCACTATCACAACATCTATCTAGCTATATATTGGTGGGAGATAGAGGAGCACATTACATTCAGATACTAATGTCTATGCTAATCAAAGGTTGTGACATCCAAGTTTGGGATTTTGAAGCCCAGCATTGAACAATGTGTTGTAGTGACTATTTCTAACACCTTTCTATATGACAGGTCAGTCTCTTAAATATAAAATTAGTGATAATTTAATTTAATCTCATACTTCAGAGTATGTACCCATTTTATAGAATCAGCTTAAAAAGTTTTAAATTGCTGCCCCTGGGCTGAAGCTTTAGCTTAGTGTTAGGACTAGGTAATAACTTCAAGCTGCAACGATAATAATGAATATGGACTTTATACTATTTTATATGAGTTTTCCAACACTGATTTTTAGCACTTCAATTTCTGGGGTCCAAACAGAATCCTTCTGGGCTGATTTGAAACATGCTTGAAGGGAGCAGTTATTCCACAATAAAGAAAACATAGGCTAGGATTCTCTTAAGTTTGCTATCTAGTATCGGGGAGATTTGAAGCATTAGGTTTAGCAAATAACTAACAGTTGAGACAGATGAGGGCAATCTTCCTCAAAGCTGTTACGTTAGACTGAGACAAGACTGCATCAATGTACAAATGAAAAGTTTATCTTTGCAAGCAGGAATGCTATAGTTTGACTATTTTTCAATTAAAAGTTGGATTCCATAGTGCATTTAATCTGTCACAGTGAAAAATGTAGCCTGATTGTTAATAATACTGCTTTATAATTATTACTATTATACAGTCCAGATACCTCATGAGGGCATGATCCCCTGATTCTCTTTGGTTTTGTATAGACCGTAGGAGAAGGAATTCCTGAGCCATAAGGTTGGTAAGCTAAGTATAAGACACATGCAAGTAGATTCAAGAAGCTTTTCTGTTGTGGTTATTGATGGTGTTGCTGAAAGCAATCTGTCACAGTGAGAGCTACCCCCTTTTACCTTTACATTGCGTGCTCGTTTTCTTGTTTGGACATGTTAGCTGTTAAATGGTTAAGAGTGAGCTTTCTTACTAAAGAAGGTGATTTTTCAATATTAAAAAAAACCCCAAACTGTTAACATATTTTCTTAAATTTGTAGAGTTTAATTAAAAAAAATTCAACACAAGATTATTGAAATATATTGCCTTCTTCAAAACAGAAAATTACAAAAACCCTCTGCAGAATACTTCTAATGTAATTTTAGAGTGAAATAATTACTTGGAGATGCCTGTGGTACAAAGTTTAGCACCTTTTTCCCAGGGATACATAATTATGGATTGAAGAGGACAAGAAATTGGTGCAGACAGGTGTTCTCCCACAGCATCATCCCCCTTAGTGGACTGATGACAAGTGAATGCTTGTAATAGGAGACAAAATTCAAGTTTAAATGGTTCTTCACCAGCCAGATGACTCATAAAGGTGTAAAAATATATAACTTTTTCAGGCCATCCATCTGTTTGCAAGAGACACATCAGTTGGCACTGTTGCTGTATTAACCACAACCTAGACAGCAAGTACCCATTATAAGACCCCTTTCAGTTGCTAATTGAAATAATTAGATTGAAAAATTCCATTTTGTTTCAGAATTTTGCTGAAAGGGTTCTGCTATTTCAGAGAATAAAATGAGGGGAAACACGTTGCTTTGTCTGTGTTCATTACTTCAAGTTATTGTCTTACTGAGAAGCTCTGGTGCTCCCATGGAAGGAGCAAGGACTTGCCATTTGGCAGCAGTGATAAGCATGTCAGGGTGTGGCTTTCACTGTCATCATGAAGGAAGCATGAACGTTTGGCTAAGTCATCAGCTGCTATGAAAAAATCCAGTCGGTGTTTGCTTGTTTGCTTCAGGGAGAGTTGTTAGTGATCAGCAGCTAAATTCTTCAGTTTTTATTTTTTTTTCTGATGGAAAGATTTAATCTCTCCCTCCTGGGTTGCATCGCTATGTCTGGAGATCGCATCCTTAGAAAGCACCAATATTCCTTCCTTTCCTGGAGCTGCTGAAGCAGAGCAGGCTTTTCCTACAGCAATGCTGTCAGCACCAAAAGGCGGGCACTTAGGCATTTGAACACCAAAACTGAGAGTGAGAATACCTTCCTTTTATCTCAGTGCCCTTCTGCTATATCCTGGGACCCCACTTCATTTCAATATGCAGAGAGTAGAAAGAGTAAGTTGATAAGTTGGGTATGAGAGCTGGGAGAAAATGATAGGAAAAGGGTGGAATGATGAGGCTAGGGTGAGGAACAGTAAATCCAAGAAAGACTCCCACTAGATAAGGGGAGAAAAAAGCAGATCACTTAGGGAGGCTGGCAATTGAATGTTGTCCTGGAGAACTGGATTCTTATCTTATGTCTGTTAAGCTGGAGAAATGTTTTAAGAAAGCAGAGCAACTGAGATCTACAGTAAAAGCAAAACCCCCACATTCCTCTTCGGCCGGAGAACACCTGAGGCAGAGGAAGCCAGGAGGAAGAGCAAAGGGGAGACAGCTCTGCCACAGGCTGTTTCCAGCCTGAGACATGCCGGGTTTTGCACATGGTGTTTTATTATGTTTGAATGTAATTTCTGCTAACAGGGATTTGTGTACTTCAAGCGCAACAGATCCTGGAAACTGGAGGACCATTCCTGAGCCTGCGTACAGAAGCCTGGGCCTGCTAATTGTCTGTACGTGCCTGTGTAGGCAGGGAGGGAGGGGCGCAGAGAAAATGGTCACCCTCATCTACAGCAAGAGCTCCCGGCCCTGGAGCGCTCATATGAAAGGGACTCCAAGAAAGTGTGTTCAGTTGTCAGTACTCCATGCAGTATTCCCAGAGATGGAGTAGCAGGGGCTGTTGGTGAAAATGTTGGAGTGAGGATCGGCGCAGGCCGTAGCCAGGGAGAGAGGTGGCGCAGGGCTTTGGTGCTAGCAAGGAGCCAGGCAGTCGGGCAGCTGACAGAAACAATCCACACCCCTGGCTTGATCCAGCCTGAACTAGGCCTTGCTACCTGGCAAGAATGGGTCGTTTCAAACCACAAGTTGGAGGGGAAAACAGCCTGCTGGCCCCACATGGACTCCTGGAGGAAAAGAGCGTAAGGTGTAAAGTTAGAGTTTTATAAATTAGTCATTCCCTGCTTGTCTACATGGGCATAGTTCTCTGTTCTACCTTTAATGAAAATATGGGTTGTTAAACTGCTGCTTTGCAAGTGGGGAAATTAGGTTTCTGGTTTTAGCACCAGAAAACTTAGTGTAATTATCTCTAGGTTCATTATGATGGCTTGTGTTTTTGTCATTAATTCCCATAAATTTAAACCCAACCCTTATTGCTGCCAATGGCAACAGTATTACACTTGTGTCAGGTGACCCAGAAGAAGTGTGTTTTCATTAGCCCACAGAGGTATGCTCTGATTTAGTGAAGTGCTTCATAACTACAATAGGTCAATGGGAAGTACACTTAAACAAATACAGTGTTGCATAATGCTTAATAGTAAGGAGAAACAGCTAGACATCTCAGAAGAACCCAAGATGAGCAGATATTTTTAACCTTATTAGCTCTGTGCCTCAGCTTCCCACTTGTAAAATGGTTTACAATTAAATGAACCAAAGGGATGTTCTGAAAATAAATTCATTAATGTTTGAGAAATATTCAGATACTATACCATGGAGGATAATAGACTATCCCACAAGTAAATGAAAATTCTTTGTTCTGTAAAATACAGTTTGAAGAGAGTGTGCAATTAGGAAGATGGAGGACCACTCTCTGAACAGTGAGGATAACAAAAAGGATCACTCTCTGAACAGTGAGGATAGCAAAAATATTGAATACCTGCCCCACTCCTTTGTTGAGCACCTAGGACACTGAAGTGAGTATTTCCTGTGGGAAAAATTAATAATGTAATCATATAATTTAAAACCATATTGTAAATAATGAATTTAAGGGGGATGAACGAAGATTATATGAGTGTTAGTGCTACCTTAATTGCTGCCACAATGAGCCACCTTACTTCTTAGATTCCTTAACTTTGCATGACTTTGCAACAGCATTGCTCCTTTAATCTAGTGGGGTTTTTTACATAATAATATAAGTTTATGTATGTATAGGTGTATATTCTTCAAAGTCAATTTACCAATTGAAATTAACTCCATGAGGAGTCCTTTCAGCACTTCTGGGTATTGAAACAGCTTAAAAAAATTCTGAAGCAGCCTTTGAAAAAATGGCAATAAAAAAAAGAAAAAGAAAAGTCAGTTAAATCTGATACTTGGAGGTAATTTTCAGTGTCACACCCAGGAATTCAGGGGTGGAAAAGCCCTTACTGCTAATGGTAGCTGTCTGGCCTAATCTCTCCACATTGCAGTGGATATTTGTGCAAGCCTAAATATATGAAGTGCACTAGGTGCTCTTTACAAAGTGCTTGCTAGGGGCTATTTATAGTACTTCTGAAAACCTTCTGGTAGAAAAACTACTTTTAAGAATATTTTGTCATGGTAAGTCTGGGCTGTATTAGCTGTGCACCCAGCATCCCTAAGAAAGGAAGAAACAAGATAAAAGGGTTTCCTAGGTGTTCTTAGTCTGTAGCAGTATGTATTTTCTTTGCATCAAAAAATGCTTCTGCAGGCACAAGGTTTGTGTCTCCATACTCTGGAGAAGCAAGTTGAATCCAAGAGTCATCCTTTGTCCCTGGAGCAGAGACATCCCCATGAACCTCCATCCTTTGCTGATGGCAGCTGTGGGGTGGAATGGGTGAGAGTACTTTCCAGGCAGCAGCACAGCTGGTGTTTCCTTACCAAACCTTGCATTCTCCCAGGATAAATGGGGGAAGGTGACTGGCACATCATAGTCATTTGTATGCCAGCAAAGAGTATTCTTTTTAAGTGGCTCCCCTTAGGGTCTCGACCTGGAAAACCTGCTCTTAAAGATAACCAGATTAATAAAGCAAGGGCATGAGCTGTTAGGAGGAAAATTATCTATCCATCTGATCCAAGTAGTTGCACTTAAATAGACATGAGAGGCAGCATTAAACAAAACAAAACAAAATTTCATTTATATCCTAGTGTCCCTGTGTGGGTTTTAAAGGAAATCAGGGAAGAAATGTATTGGACTGTATTTCTCAGGTTTAGTTGTGTTAAGACACTGCAATACATTTTGGATTTTGTATGTGACTTTACTGATTTGTGCTGTTGTATTGTTATTAAAAATATTCTAATCAGACTGATAATGAAGTCAGATTAGTCTATAAAGTCTTCCTGACACACAATAAAAAACTCTACTATTTTAGATACTAGGACAGACAATCAAGGAGATTCAATTTCTCAAATAGTGAGAGTCTTACCCCTCCAAAGTCTATGCTGAGTCAAAGCAGCTCATAGAAATAATGCAAGCAGAGCACAGCACAGCTGAGGAAATGCTCGGAGTGGGAGGATGATACTCATTGGCTTATGTTCCTCAGCGATACATGCAGAGTGGCCATAGGTGTGTATCTAGAGCAAGGCAAGGCTTGAATTCACTCAACTGCCCCTGGGTCCTTCTCAGTAGGGCTTAGCTAATCTGTGTGTTTGTAGATGTAAGAATTTTGACAACTTCACTGAAAACACGATCTGTTTGATTTCCCTGGTCATTTACAATAAGCGGACTCCAACATCATTCATGTTGAGAGCTGTTTGTGCAGCAGCTACTTGTGAAAAATGTGTCATCTGCTTAGGAAAACCACCACAGTTCAAGACTAAAAATACCATACTGTATTAGCCAATTTGTTCAGGGAGCTTTTCTTTCAAATTTGTTGCTAGCCCATGCTCAGAAGATATAAACTACTAGCCGGTCTGGTCTCCTGAAACGCAAGTATCTAGCTGGAAAGAACAACTTGTATCAGCTGGGCAGATATAATTAAAGTTTCAGGCTTACTTCATACCCAGGTGGAGACTTTGAAAGACTTAAGGGAATTTAGTGCTAATCCAAACCTAGTATCTTCCAACCGATGACATGATGGGCAGCATGGAACTGTAATTGGAAGGGCATTGGAGGGGGACTTGGAGAGATTACAGAGGAGAGAGAAGAGAGGATTAGACAAGCACGGGAATAAGTACAGCAGCTTCAGAAAATTACCTAATGCAATGTAGTTCTTGTGTCTTTATGATATTCAGGATCCTAGGCTTGTCAGAGAGTACAATACTATATACCTTTCAGTTCTGTTACAGAAATCTGCACCTGAGAATGCAAACTGTCAAGCCTTTACAAGCTAAAGGAAGCTGCTTAGGAAGATGTAGGCAGTTCATCTGACAATGCCTCCTGTTAATCCGGCCATATATTAAATAGTCTCTCCTTATCTTCACATCTGTCAAAGCAGGACAAGTGATCAAACTTCAGGATGCTCTTCCTTACATCATGTGGCACATGGCCTCACAGATGTGGGGGTCCATGGTCTACCTGCACCCATAGATCTTGCTTAACGTTCAGATAGCCTCTTTGAAAGGATTTTTTGGGAAGGTTCCCTTTAATTGACATGGCATCTTCTACTGCCTGAGAATTCCTGTTTGCCATGTCATACAATCATTTATTCCAACAAGTGCTCAGGAGCTACAGTTAGGAATTAAATCAAGCTGCAAGCATGTGCATCCTCTTTATGACTTTGCCTCCATCTTCTTTTCCTAATGTTCCTTTCATATTATCTTTGTCTCTTCCCAATTCTGCTTCCCTTTACTTTTATTGGTGCTTTTGTCCTTGATTCTGTCCCTCCAAACCGTTTATTTCCTATCTCTGATTTGGAATAGATCTGAGTGCTGTTGTCTCACTGACAGCCTTCTTGCCTCTAACTGGTGATTAGCAGTCTTTTCTAACCATAATGTGAGTAGAATTTGGCATGCAGCAGAGCACTAGTCTTAAGGAGCAGACACTGCCCAGAGGGACAGCATGGGAAATGCAGTGAAACCAGACGAAATCCAATATGACCACTTGAGATCCAAGTCAGAAGAGGCAGATTTTTAAATTAAATGTTGTAATGCAAGGTGGGGAAGGAAATTAGTGAAGTCTGTTTCCCTTAGAATGAAGGGTGGGATGTATTTTTTTCTGATTCTTATTATTATTATAATTTTAAAGAGCAATTGCAGATGAAAAATAATATCATTCTAGCTGATCCAAGAAGGCAGATAGAAACTGAGGATCTTCTGATAGCTCCAATTAGGGAAGAAATTAAGACAGGTAATTCTGTGAAGTAATCTTGTTTTATGATAGAATCCTGTTGTGCATGCACATAGGAGGCATCAGCTGGCCAGAAACAGTTCCTCTGTCTACATCACCAAACCCCATGTAGCAGCATTGCCAGGAGAACTCTCTAGGCTTCTCTTAGCTTACACAAACTGAAACTCACTTTCTTCTCATTGCTTACACACCTACATCATGCTTTCAAGCAAGATCCAGCAAAACCATTCTTTTAGATCAGTTTCTTTTCTGGACTTATCTTCGTCATCTTATTTTTTTGAGCTGTTCTATGAATCTTTCAGATGTCTTAAGTAAGCATGAGCAGACCAACCACTTTTTCCTGACAATGTCCTACTTTTTTTGCCTTTAAATGCTGCCTACATTCTATGTATGCCTTTCTGTCCCACATACACCTTCAATACACCTGATTTCTTTTTTCTGTTTTTTTTTTTGTTGTTTTTTTTTTTTCTTACATCTTTTGCAGTGATAGCACACAAACTTTATCAGGAAAGGCACAGTTTCCACCCCAGTCCTGTCTAATTTACCTATGTTTAGGTAAGATTCCTAGACCTGGAGTGATGGGGTGTTTTCATCAATATTGTCACATTGTACTATTGGCAATGACGTAATAGCTTGGCTAATTAAATTCTAGTAATATGCACTTACATGGCTGATCAGTAGTAAAGCTATTAATTTTATATAATTTTAATCTTTAAAATGTTACAAAAGCTATTTGAAATGAGTGGCTTACTGTAAATGAATGGACAGAGACCACAGTCAATAAGTAAAGTGCTCATTCACCAAAGTGCTTTAGCAAGGTTGTATTTTGTTAAAGATTTGAAGCTGTACATAGTGTTGAATTGAAGCCCATCAGCCATTCTTGTCATTTATTTAGATTTGGTAAATGATCTGAAAAGAGATTAAAATGCCAGCAAAGAGGGTTGTGCAGAAGGACTACCAGGCTAGTCCTCAGCTCTCCCACTGTTGTGTTTTGGATGCCACTGAAGACAAAATGCAGTGCATCAAATTATGTGACACACCACATCATTACATCAAAATGTTTGGCTTTGTTTTGTGTTGCTTTTAATGTGAATTGATACAGTATATGACACAGGACTTGTGTTGCCCCATAACAAGATGGAATGCAACTCAGTGTATAACTCAAATGCACAATTAGATGATGCTGGTACTGGTTTGAAGAGCAACTGCCTGGCTTGACATCTTCCTCAAACTTCAACAAGTTTCCTGCAAAGTTAACAACCACTTGCTAGTGACACAGGAGACAGGAATACACAAGATAAAACAAGTGTCAGCCCACAGCACGTAACTTCTCAGGTAATGTTTATTAAACATTATCTTTGTTTCAAAGCAGTACGCTGGAAGAACATCCAAATGACTTCGAAGCTTCAAGGATAATTTTTGTGTTATATTTTAACAATGTATTTTATCACTATAGCTCGCTTTAAATTTGCTTCAAATATTAAACAGACACTGGCTATAGTTGTTAGCTGAATTGTTTATGGGATCAAAATCAAACTAAATGTTCAGAAAATTTTCAGCAAGAGATTCCAGTTAATGAAAGCACCATTTGTGATGTGCTAAAACATGTATACACATAGGTATTGCCCCATTTATCAGACATGAGAGCTAATTACCTCATCCACTGCTATATTTCTTCCATCCTCTGCATTTCAATTCCCAATATTAACACATAGGTGGTCAAGCTGACCATCGAATAGCCTACATGAGCATGAATGCATTAAATAATTTAATGTTAGAAGAGTTTATTAAACTGCCACATTCTAATCAGCATGCGTACCTGCCTTCATTAATCTTGCACTGGTCCATGGTGTGTCTCTACAGCCGACATAGAGTGTGCTAATGTTAATAGGAGCTCTTAACAAACAGGATCAGTTAATCAAGGAAAATTTACTATTAGCCACATGACCATGCATACTGAAATCTAATTACAATCAGATTTAACCTCTTCATTACTGTATTCATCCAAATATTTTTGTTATCACTTGTAATACTGAAGTATTCCAAACTGAGACATGATTATACTCATTTGAACAGGAAATACTTACATCAACTCATTTTTACTAAGAAAGGAGACTTTCTTTTTGCTATGTTTCCAATGTATAATGTTATATGTGTTTTATTTATTGCCAAAAGCAAGAAACCTAGTACCACTTTTTCTCATCCAAAACCTGGCTACAGGAAATAAGTGCTAGAACAGAATGTTGAAAAATGAACTTTAGTATTCTGGATTAATTCAAATGGAATTTAGCACTTGTTAAATTGTCGGTTAGCACTGGATATGGTGGATATAATTTAGAATATACAGGTTTTTTAGCAGCTAAAGTGTTTTAAGTTCTTAGGCAAGGTATTTCTTTCTGATATCAATTGAACCATATTATTTTATAACACTTGGCTATTTTCATTAGATCTTAGACTGTGATAAGCAATTAAGCTCCATCAGTGGCCGTGATTCTCTGAGTCTGTTCACAGAATGCAAGAGATTGGAAGGGACCTCTAGAGGCATAGTCCTTGACAGAGAAAGGGTAAATGAAGATAGTTCCATTTTAGAGCTTTTGATTTTTATTTATTTTATTTTATTTTATCTTGGTTTATTTTTTAAATGTCCTTTTTCTGTATGCAGAGAGTAGGCAGTGTTAATTCAGAGTAGAGAAGGTCAAGTCTGTTTCTTTAATTAGGAATCTGCATGACATTTTGGGTGGAAGAGCAATGTATTTTGAACCATAACAGAGGGTAGGATTTTGAACTATTTTAAATTGCTGAGAGGGTCGTCTGCATGGGGATTTCATTGCCTGAGAAACACTATATCACTGCACCTCTGCTTCATGGTAAAAAAGTGGATTGGGTCATAGCAATGGCGTTTGCTGACTTTTGGGTAGGGACCAACCACAAGCCTTGGGGACACTACTGAGCCTTGCATTAGTCTCTATCACCGTGTGGACTTTGCCATCACTCCTCTCCCTTCTACTCTTCCTTACCCCTTCTCCATTCTTCCTCCTTCTCCTCCATTCTGCTGTTTAAACTGAGTAACTTCTGCAAAGGAGATAAAGTCCTGGGATGGTTTCTTCCTCTGGAAAATCTGTTTGTTAGAAATCTGCCTTTTGGTGCAAGCTGGTACATTCCAGTAGTAAAAAAATATATTTTTTGTGAGCTAGGGAAAAAGTCAGCCCAAGACAGGGTGGTAGAGCTGAGTCCAGGAAAGGAAATGGACTTGCTAAGGTAGATCTTTTTGTTGTTTGCTCCTGCTTCTACTGTTTTAACACTCTCTTTTCTCCCCTCTCTTATCTTCTTAGATTTATTAGGTCCACAAGGTTTTGTGTTTTCTTCCTTTCAGTCATATTCTTCCATCTTTTGGCCTCTTTTCCTTCTCTCAACTTCTTTTTGTATTTCTGTTTCTCATTTTGTTACCTTACTCTTGGACTACTCTTCTTACCTTACTAGCACCTTTAATGCAAGGTGTTTTAAAGCACTCCTTTGAGGGTGTGTGAGTGTTTGAGGGTGTTTTATGCCTGTTCTGTGAAGACTTCTTTATTACAAATAGGCCTTTTTATTTTTGCAGCTGTAGGTTAACATTGCTTACTGTGCTTGATAGGTGGAGTCTTATATCATACATAAAGCTGGGACAATCAATTAGCTGGCAAGAACAACGACTGTTTCTGCCTAACCTATCCTAGGTCTTGTAGTATCCTTCTCTGTATTGATAGTTCAGCTTCATCCTTGACGAAAACTGAGGAATCAGTTGAACAATCAATTGAACTTCATATGTGTGCCAAAGACCAGATGAGTCTTCACGTTTTCCCCGTCACAGAAGCCACTTTCTGCTAAACTATACACTTTTTAAGGTACGTGATTGTATTTGGAATGAAAGCATGGCTGTCACCCAACTGAGTATCAGTTTGCTGCAATGTACACACTCTGAAGGCATCATGCACAGTACTTGTTGAATTTCGGGCAAAAATGGTCTGTTTGTAGGCCACTATCTAACTTGTAGAGAAACTGTAGGATAAAGAGAATTCGACTACTGTGAATGGGATGTAGTAGTGGTGGGGTGCGGGAGAGAAGGCATTTTTTCCAACCTAGCTGTTATGGAGTTATACCGCTTGTTTTTTCATCATATCTAATACTCTAAATTATAACATATTTAGGGACTGTATTGGTATCTGGTACTCTGAAAAAAACCAATAACATTGTCAGGGCTAAACAATGGAATAAATAACACAACATAATGAGAACAAGATCTGATTCTTCATTAGTAGAATATCCTTCCTCTGCTCTGCTTTCCTTTTGTACTTCTGGTGCTTTCGATTGCAATTGCTATATAAATCTGACCACAAAGGAGAACATTGATAACTTGCTAAATGTACAAATCCAGTGTGATAGAAGAATTTAATGCAATAGTATATGACTCAAATATAATGTGGTTTGGAAATGTCATATGATAATCCTACATAAAATCCTATTCATCAAAAGGCTTCTGCTGTCAGGTCATGATGATGCTTTGATTATTTTACACATTATTTACACTGGATAGAGTTAGAAGGCATATTCTATGCATGATTCAAGATGAAAAGTAATCCTTTAAAAGAGAGGGTGTATTCTTTGTACAGATGTTAATTTCGATCATAGGAAAGGGGGGAGAAGTACTAATAAAATTGGTCAGGACATAACAGTATTTTGAAATTACTCTTAAAAATCAAATGGATGTATAACGTGAAAGTATTTTTAAAAATTTAACATTACATTAAAGTAGCTGCCTGAGTTCTGTGACTGGGAATTTGTAAGCTAAAGGAGATATGACATTTGCCGTAATGAAATCAGGACGGCTAGAAAAAATGTCTGAAAAGGGCCTAGACTGGAGAAAAGAAGGACAATTCAGCAAGATTTGTGGCATCATATATCACAAGGCAATACTGAGCTCATAGCAGCTGTTTAACAGTGGAAATGTGTGTTTATCAGTCCAACTGAATAAACAAAATCAGAATCGAAAGAGGTAGAAAAGACACGGAGTCCTGGTGCTGTGTGCTGACCATTGCTGAAAGGGGCAGGTTGTCTGTGGCAAGCAGCGTACAGGGGAGAACTCATGTATTCATTAAGTGATCAGTGAAGGAACCTGGACGTCTGAGGATTACAGGCAAAACCTATGAGTAATGAATGCTAGAGATGACACACCACATTTTCACTCTGCTTCCCCTTCCCTTCCCTTCCCTGCCCTTCCCTTCCCTTCCCTGCCCTGCCCTGCCCTTCCCTGCCCTGCCCTGCCCTGCCCTGCCCTGCCCTGCTTTTTAAAGAACATGTTTTTCTTCCAGCAGCTCCCTAGGAGGAGCAGATGATATGTGTTGTCCTGGAGATGCACTACTGGTCTGTTGGGATTCTCCCATGCTCTGTGGATTCTGTTCATTTCCACAGGAAAATGAAAAGTGCTGATGTAATTTCCCCTCACTTTTAAAGGATCTGTCCAGATTTAGTGTTTCCCTCTATCCCTGACTTACCAAGCAGAATCCTACCTGCAGGCTGATATATATTGATGTTGTATTGATGATGCTGAAATTATCTTTTTCCATAATGATTTAAAGTAAATATTCCTTATGTAAAAGTTCAATTTGTAGCCTATATATCAGGAGGCAGGGGTAAATGAAAATCATAAGCTTTTCCTTAATTATGTACCAGGGTTCCAATGGTCTACTGCCACATTTTACTGAAGTAAAACTCTAGAAAATGTTTGCCGCTAAATATTGATGCAGTTTTATTCCTTTTTTATTATCATGTTTGCTGAATTTCCTACACACATCAAACAGCAAAGAAAATAAAACGGGGCATAAACAGTTTGGAAAATTAATGTTATAGGGAATTTGCTGAAGGAGTTGGAAGGCCAGGTGAAAACATTTTCCAGACCTGCTGAGAGCTTATCTTAAACCATGACCAAGGTAATTGTTTTATTTTCCTCTACTGAAACATCTGGAATAAGTTCCTAAAAAGATAAGAAATGTATGCACAAAGTGCAACTGCAGCATGGTGTTGCACTCCCACATAGCTTTTCATTTAATGTGTTTCAGCTACCACCTGGCCAAACAGAGATGAAAATTTAGTAAAACATGTTCAAGCTCGAAGAAGTGTTCAATCTTTTGCTATTCCCTACCACTCCTCACATGATTTGTCTCCTGCTTCTCTTTCTCAAGGGCTAAATGTTTCAGGGAATCACAGTTTCTAGTCAGCGGAGTAACCACAACAAAGCTCTCTGGAAATGAAAACTGCATCCAGCCTCTTCTGCTTTTATCTGTAAATGAAACACACTCTTGTAAGCCTGTATCTGTTGTTGTAGACTGTAATGTCTAAGGGAGTTAGGCACCCATTTATAAATCTCTTCTTGGAAATCCAATCTGAAGAGAATTCTTTCCTTATTCTTTGTGATTGTATGGCATCAGAAGATAAAAGTATTTTCACTGGGATAACTTATTTGTAGCTGAGCTTTCCATTAACGAGAATATGCTCAGTTTGCTACACTGCCTGTGATTTGTATACTGAAGATATAAGTGCATACAGCTTGAAAATATAGAAATACTTGTATTCAAAATAAATGATAATACATTTCAGATTAATGGCAAACTGTGAGATGCTAAGGAGGTGCTTTTCAGACAGAAAGCTATATTAGGCATTTTTGCAACAATATGATACAGTGCTGTCAATACCAAATACATCTGGAAGCAGGAGTGGGATACTTTGCTGGGTAGTTCATGACCAGCTCCAGACATCCCTTCCAGGAAAAGCATGTGAGAATGGTGCAAGACTTGCAAAAACACACTTGTTAATTCTTAACAAAAGGAAAAAGGGAGTAATTATCCAATTGTAGTGAATGTGTGTGTGACACAGAGAGATAACTCACAGCTTCTTGACGCTGCAAGCCTAACTGCACAAATTCTGGTAGCAATAGATGTAAAAGGTTGCGGAGACCAATGCCAGTTTCTAAGCTGTTCTGTTAGAATATCCTTATTCTGCTAAAATTTAAAAATCAAAGCTGAAGTATTCCTAATTGGATGATCTGATCGCTTCGGAAGTCAGGAGTCTGACTTCTGCTCCTTCAATAAAGAAAGACATGCCAGCAGCAATATAATGTCTTATGTCCACCTGGAAATTACCACCAGAATCGTTGTTTCAAAGTTTTTTCTTGGAAAAAATGCAGTTTCTGTGACTGCTGCCTCAGCTCCTGAAACACTGCGAAGAACGAATGAATGAATGAGCCCAGAAGGTATGCTTCAGCATCTTCTCCCCGACCTTTTTATTCACCATTGGAAAGTTCTGATTTAATGATAACAACAAATTCTACAGGCTTTTTTTTTTTGTAGTTTGTCAAGAACTGCTCAATTTTTAAAGTCAGAACATTTAACTGAATTTCAAATATTTTCAAAACAACGTTTCAACATTTTCAAAATGTAATTATTTCACTGTTACTTGAAATAACTTTCTCTGTTAAGAAAATCAGTTGACTGAGACAAAACAAAGTATTCCTTTAGGGCTGAAATGCTATTTAAAATTTGCATGTGGTCTAAACCGAATATTTGACTTTTTAATTTGATGAGCATTCTACTTTTTATTTGTTTTCAGGTCATTCCAAAATGAATCCCCTCTCATCGTCCCTTTTCCTGGAATTGCAAGTGAGTCAAAAAATATCTTATTTTAACTTTAGATAACCATCTTATCTATTAGAAAAAAACATATAGAGGTGAGGCGCACAGTAGTTACCAAGAGTAACAAATGTTCATAGAATTGTGTTTCAGAGTCAAAGATAGACATTGAAATCCCGTCTCAGGTCATGTGTTCTACAGATCTCAAAAGCAGGAAAGCTCTACCTTGACTTGGGGTTTTTCTGAAATCTCATTCCTGGATCCAAGTAGAGTTTTGACATGATTATAATTCAGTCAGACGATAATGGTCCCATCTGGCAATAGAATAGCAAGTCAGCCGAGACTGATGAAGGTGACATTTTACCTTCTCCAAATTCTTCATTCAAGAGCTCAAAGGACCTATAAATTTGATATCCAGTTCTTCCTACTTCCTGGCAGCATGTCCAATTTTCAGTCTTTTCCTTTTCCCTTTTTTTGCTGAGACAATTCCTACATTTCATCTCCTGATGAAGGTCATAAAATCTCACTTATTTCCTCACTCCTCATAATCCAGTAACTTTTCCCACCTTAAGTTGGCAACATGACAGCTGCTTATCTGTGCTTTGACTTTTTAAGTGTTGTCTTTTCTTACTTCTTAGTAGCCTTAAATAGAGAAGGAGTTCAGTATGAGTTTGGCTGTGTCTATACCATTTCTGCAGCCCTTTTTGACAAGAATGAGGAAAGCATAACAAAGGCAGTTATGCCTTTTTAATACCAATGCAGACTTTCCCAGAGGTAGCCTGAATGCCATTACTTAGCATTGTGTTGTTTAGACTGGCATTTAGAATCTGAATACATTAGTACCTTGTGCTTAATTAAAGTAAACAGTGATTAAAAGTCTGATGATGCTTTCTAATTCAATACCAAGGTCTATAGTCACAAGATGAAGATTGTTTTCCTCAGGAGTGTGGTTTGCATGTGAAGTTCCTTGTCTGTGCCATTTGCTTCTTTTTGCCATTTTGGTTGTATCCATACCTCCATCTGTAAGGAAGCTGTAAGCCTTGGGAAGGAGAAGGTAGTGAGGGAGAGAGGGTTTTAATGCAAACCATTTTGGTGTCTCTTTCATAGATCATCCCCTTCCCTTCTAAACAACTGCCAGTCGAAACATGAGGATATGTGCATATAGGAGCAGGAAGAGGCAGAAGGAGTATGTTAGGGAAGGGCCAGGAACCAGGAACCTTCTAAACTGGCTTGATCACTGACAAAAATGATACCATGAAAGGATAATACACGGTAGAAAAGGATGCAGTATTTGTGATCTTGTATCATTGGAGATACAAGAAGCTTATCTTGCTATAGGAATGTTCCATGTAGGATTCTTGTGTTGTTGGTCATTGTCCACCCCAGTGATACACTCCTGAAGACAACTACTTCAGTCTGTAGTGCTGTGCAAATTTCCATAAGAATTTTTCAACAAGCTCTCCTAAGCTTTATTTTCTGTGTGCTGGCAGCAGCAAACATTGCAGCAGGTTTTTCTGTCTGACACCTCTCACTCATCCTGATCACTATATTTATCGACACACAGATTTGTTTTTTCAAACCTCAACTTCAATCATACTCATTTTATCATCTCTGAAGATTGCTTGGCACTAATCTGGGTTTGGTATGGTTTGGGTTTTTGTTTTAATGATGCTTCAACAGAGATCATTGAGTTTCAAAAAAATAAACATTCCTTCCAGCCTATCCAGAAAAACACATTGGAACCTAACAGAATAAACCTCCATCTTGTAGGGTCATTTGATGCATAAACAAAACATGTACTCAGTCCATACTTTGCTGGAACTTATCTTTACTTCTAACATCCATCCTTTCCGAGATTTTGTCACCCTCATTTTACTGAGTGGTAGCTTCTTCCTCCAGTCATCCTATACATCCTAACAGAACTATGAGAGAGCATGTGTTTCTGTGCTGTGCATATGTGTAAAAGAATTTGACCCACAGTGCTATTGGTTTGTTGCTGCCAATATTGTGGGGTTTTTTCCTTTTTTTTTATTGCCTATTTAGTCAATATAATCTCATAGACTTGTAAGATTTTTAAGTTATGAAATACTTCTACTTATTTTACATTAACCTTGTATAATGAAACTTGATTTTTTTCTAGGCAAAATATTGTAAAGACATTTTTAGTGTTGTCAGCAGCTCTGAAATACTGAAAAAAATAAATTTAGCAGCATTTCTTCATTCAGTCTGTAGTCCTATCTCACTGTATCTGATACTCTAGATAGGGGAGGAGGCATTTGAAATGGATTGGGAGTTTCTCTTTCGTCTGTCTTTTCTGAAGATGGTTTTCAGAGAGAGGGGAGGATGAGTGCTTAGGCTGTGGGGTTGCAAGTTCAACATTACTACTCTTTCAACCTTTAGGAGATTGCTATAAAGATTGCCCTCCCTGTGCTTGGTCTTGTTCCCACTCTCCTGCTGTTGACACCATCACCTGCCTACTCCTAGACTCCCTGTTATCTGCAGCAAAATGCAAATCTTGTTCAAATGATGATAGTGATCTCATACCAAGTAATAGCTATTTTGTTGCAAACCATCAGTCATGTATCCCTTGTGCCCAGTGTTGTCACCAGATACAAAGAACAGGCAGGTCAAAGCAGCTCTCTTAAAACTAAGACATTAGGTCAAGCCTAACACTGAAAGCCTGGGTTCAGTAAATGTTGTCCGAAGGTAACTTGACATTTTCCCACTTAGAAACCCTCGTTCTGTGTGTGCAACAGAGAAAATTTGAGGGAGAATAGAGAATTGTCCAATAAGCAGTATTAGGAACAACATATCCATCAATGCAAGTCTCTTCCTAACAGTAACTTTCCTAGTAGCTACTTAATGTCATTCCATGACCAGCGGATAAGGTTCACTGGGTACATCCTTACTGCCTCGCCTTCTCCTTTGCCTCCTGCGGAGAGTGCTGGTCAGCAGGTAGCCCAGGCCCAGCTGCCTGGGGTGCACGCAGAGTGCTCTGTTTCTAACTCCTTGCAGTGCTGCCTACTTTTGTTCTTTGACTTCTGCCCATTCCTGCTGCTGTGCTTTCAGGTCTATTAAGAGTAGCAGATGTCCTCAATGGAGTTCACTGAGCTCTTCTGCGATCCTCTGGGATGTCAGTAAGGGCATTCCCCACTCCCCATCTAAAAGCATCTCTCTGTCTCATACCACTACAAATCCCTCAATGTACGCTAGATCCATCTGCAAAGTCTTCTCAATAGCATAAAGAGGCTCACTGGAAGGAACAGGTTTTAGATCCATGCAACTTGTAGTTGCCAAAATCTAGTTACAGCCTTTTTTTACTTTTCCTCTCCTCACAGTTTGTTTCCCTGTCCAGCCAGTTCTGAGTCTGTGCAATTTTATGTCTGCTGTCAGCATTGCTGACAGGGTGGTGGACTGAAAGGATATGCAAATGGAGGTCTTCTTATAGCATCTTCCCAAAGAGACCTTCTGCCATTTTGGGAAAATACTTTATGCAAACAAAGAAGATCTGTGGTTGCTTGTCTCTGTTCAGTATCAAGTAAAGTGGGGAGCTTTAGAGCTTGAAGCCATAGGGTCTATACTTTCCATCTACTAATGGTTTTATTCTGCTTCTTTATGTTGGATTTAACCAATGTGGCTGCATTTCAGTAATCTGTAATGACAAGAGCATCACCTAAACTATTCTTTTAAAATAATCAGATATAAGTTTAGGCCCATAAATATAAGGGAAAAAGCAGTGCTTTCTGCAGATTGGAATCTATTTCCCATTCAGTAATGTCTCATTCAATATCAGCTGATCCATTCAGCTGCAATAGGTTGTTGTTTTAGTTTATAAGGTTTTTGAAAGAATGCTGTTATCATAATCTTTTAAAATAATACCAGTAATACTATGCCATTAGCTAAGAGAAGAATGCCGTGATTATAAGATCTATTCCTGCCCCAAGGCAAACAGCCATATTTATAAATTGGTGTGATCTCCTTGCTAAGTAGTTGTTCAGGTTTGCCTTGACTCCCTAAACCCAGTAGTAAGTAAGTGGATTGATAATTTAGCTTCTCTCTAATTTCTGACTATCTTGACCTCTACACCTTCTTTTTACATTATCGAGCTAGCATGGTATTTTGTATGCACTAAATAATGCAGACAATAATAGTGTATCTGTATTAAAATAGGGAGGCGTTAGGGTTTTTTTATATAATTTTATTACTTTCTTCCACTGTGCGTCAAAGTTCCACACAGAGTGCCTGTTTTTACTTAGGATTTTTTTCTTTTTATTAACCAGAACTTTTCAACCTTGTGTGATCTCTTTACAATTCCCTTTAGAATACATAATTGTGCTCGATCAATTTGTTAAAGGCTTTTGAAGTGTTAAAAAAGCTGCATTAAAATTATTTTCTTTCAGGTTTTATGTTAATGAACATAGGTGCTATTCAAAGCAAAGTCAGTGTGTCAAGGGAACTTTAACTAAAGTTATTCATACATAAACTAAAAAAGGAAACATCTTTA
Organism: Haliaeetus albicilla; assembly: GCF_947461875.1. Taxonomy (NCBI): domain Eukaryota; kingdom Metazoa; phylum Chordata; class Aves; order Accipitriformes; family Accipitridae; genus Haliaeetus; species Haliaeetus albicilla. The sequence goes on along the minus strand of NC_091490.1, from coordinate 17,868,395 downwards.
GTGGAGGAAAATACATTTAATGAGTAAGTGCAGCACACAATTCCTCCTTTCAAAAATGTCAGTTCATATTGAACCTCCATTCTAGATATCTTACAATTACTTTGTCAACAGAAGGTAGAGTAGTGATGGATGATACATTGGTTCTTGAAACCAAACTTTCTGTGAGTTACTTAGGCTGAAACTAAGTGCTTTTACATTCCAGTCTTATTGATGATAGTGGTTTTATATTTATCACCCTGTCATTTCAGTTGACTGTATCAGCCTCTTCAGTGCAGGAATATGGACACTAATGGAGGTGTGTCCTTAGTGCTCTAAAGGGTCACAGATTCATTCCACTAACACGTTCACAGCCCTGTTATAAGCTCAGAAATTGTTTTGCCATTTTAAACAGTAATCTGCCGCTGTAGGTGTATGAGGCCTGTGAAAAACAGTTTCTTACTGGTCTTTTTAGACCATGCTACCTGTTTGACACTGAATATGCTTCTTTCAACTTTCACTAATATAATGTTACTCTTTTGCAACCTGCCCTATAACAGTCAGAATTCTACCAGGGCCTTGGGAGTCCGGGATCAGATTGCAACATTTATTTATAAGAAATTCTGTCAAGAATCAATAATAGTCTTGGGTCTCAAGTTCCTTCTTTAATAATACTTTGATATGATTTGTCACAAGCTAGCCCACAGTATCCACCAGATTTTATTACTTAGCTTGCAGCACAGTCTCTCATCTTTGAGTCATGAGATCAGCCATGGGGAGACCTTTAAAAAGCTATATTCTTTACTGTTTGGTTATTACAGAAAGTCTATATTACTCAATAATATCTTTTATAAGGTGTGCTGTCACATCTTCACATAGATGTTTAACCTCGATGTAGATATACTGAATGCCTGGAGGCCATTTTAGTGACATGGACATTGTTTTTCATGATTGGATGCCAAATGTATCAACAAAAACAACAGAAGTTGGGCCTTATTTTCACAGCTTGGTAGTTCTGACTGAATCTCATACTAACTGTCGATAGCAACTAAGATTTTATTTAGAGTGTAGAGTGTAACATTTTTATTACTTGAAAGTAGTAGAAATTCTGTGAAAGCAATTTAGATTACTTTCCACTGTAATATCAGTTCCTTAGGTTCTACTGTGTATCTCAATAAACAAGATCCTACTGTGTCACTCGCATATTGTGGTTCTAAATATATAAGATTTAGCTCAGACCTGAAATTCAGATAGTTATAATTGGCATTTACTTATACAGGCAGTTTACAAAATGAATTATATGTATTGTTGACTTAAGGCACAATATGCTTAATTCAATGAAATTTTCAGTAATGTTTGCTTAAAAAGTGCTTTGAGTGAATAAAATCTAATCAACCTGTGAAATTCAGATCTCTTCCATTTTTGTGAAATTAAGAACTGAGGAATCATAGAGGAAGACAGAGATTTGCTCTCTGTATCTTGCGTGTCATAAGTCATGCACATGAGTAGTACCACTAAAACAAATAATAGATAAACGTTTTCATAAATAATGTTTTTTTCCAAATATGCATTTGGAAAAAATTATATGCTTGTAATTTTAAATGCACTAATTCTTAAAGTTTTCCTGTTAATGATAGGAATTGGTTATTGTGTACTTCTCTGTAACTGAAGGTTCTTTCAGTTTGCTATGTAACCTTGTTGTTGGCAGAGAAGGAAACCTTTAATTAGGGTATTGTTGAAAACTGAGTTTTTTGGGCCAGGCAGGTTTTCTTCATGATAGAAGCACAGATGTTTTTCAATACTGCTCATAGTGAGTATCTTAGAAAGAAGTAGGTGTGGTGATTTAATTTTAAGAGATTATATCTCCCTGGTTTATAATTTTTTAAAGCCTGTCCCAGTAAAACTTGTGAAGCAGGTAGGCCTTTGTGAAAGCCAATCCTCATGTGTAATAAAGCTACATGGCCTGTTTTAGCTCAGAGCTAAGAATACAAAACTATTAATAGATCTGTAGAGGGTTGTAATACACATATTGCAAAACAAAAATAATTCCAAATTCTTTATTAACAGCGCATAGTAAATTTTGAATTACAGAAAGGCAATCTTGAATTGACTCTAGAAATTTCCAATGCTTTATTTTGGAAATGTGACATTTTCATGGACTGAAGTAATCCCAAGACTAAAAATGCACATTGGTTAGACAAAGGTTTTTACTCATGAAAAGCTACTAAGATTCTTTCCTTAATGAAAATTTAATTGATAATTGCAGATATTTCCTTCAAAAGTCTCTGCAACTTATCCTAAAACAAAGATTTCAGTACTAGATGCAATCTAAAATGTAGTAATTCTATAATATCTGAAACACTGTATTAATTTTGCAAATTGTTCCAATTTCTGGCAAGAGCCTTGGAAAACAAGTCCTCAGGACATATAGCAATGTGTAGTATTCAGTTGTAGTGTTCATTTTCAGGTATCCTAGTTAATTAATTTTGAAACATTTAAAAGATTGTTGCCTAATTATGTCTCTGATGTTTGATTTATATTGAATGGGTGAACTAGGAAGATGAAAAATATCTTTTCCAATGGATATTTTGGAAAAGTTAATGTATCTGGTACCACCAGGGAGTTCATATATATATATGCACACGCATGCACATGCATACACACACATACGCACATGAATATACATATATAATAAACAACTAGTGAAGCAATTTTATTTACCTTTCATAGTTTTAGAGCCATATGTAACATACTCTAACTTACAAATATCTGAATAATCTACCTGCAGGTAGCATTGACTTAAGTAAGAAAAGATATATATAAAAAAAGACATTGAAAAGAAGCCTGGAGTAGCCTACAGTAAAAAAGAAATGGTATAAATTAGATCTGGGCTTGAACACTTCCTATGTAAAATAAAGGACAAAAAAAAATCAGGAAAGCTGTGGAGCCATCCCTGGGTTATCAACATTGTTCTCATACTAAATCCAAAACACACTGTACCAGCTACTAGGAAGAAAATTAACTCTATCCCAGCTGAAACCAGGACAAGTGGATACATGCATACCTTTTAGAACTAGTAGAAGAGTCAATCTTTTCAGATCCTTCATTGTTACTGGTTCTGGAGACTCTTACCAAGGCACCACTCTAATGTACAAACCTGATCAGACTAACTCAGATTCTGTATCTTTTTTCCTTGAGCCTTGTGATTTAGCAGTCAATCCTGACAAGCCATTGGCTATTTCCGTAGTCAGTTAACTCTAACATAATAACAGGTTCTGTAAAATCCCTGAAAATTCAAAGCAAAACAACATGCATGGATACTACTTGTGTGAGCTTGATGATTCTGTGAAATTTATTGTTTACAGGCATCATTAGTTTTATTGGTAGCAGGCCAACTGTGGCAGAGGTCTATTTAGCGTGTGATAGGAAAGCAAAGGAAAGTGTTAACTTGGGTTTTGATCTTATCAGCTTCAATCACTTCCATAAATCTGTGTTCTAGAAATGCATCTAAGTTTGTCCTAACTTTCCTGGGAAGCCCATATTTCCCTCTAGTCCCATCAAAGTTCACTTTATTAACCCAGGAGTTATAGGTTTCAGCAGAAATAAATTCTTTCAGCAGCAACAAAATGTACTTGTCGGGCTTTCCACCAGATTCTCTGAAAATCTCATTCTTTTGTGTAGGAGCCACATTTTGTATGCTTACCTCTGGCAGCTCCTCTTCTGTAGTACATTTGCCATCTCCTGCACCCACATCCAGACCGGTAATACTCATGTATTTGTCAGCTTGTATTTGTATTCACATCACCTCACTTGGGCATATAGTTCACAGAAGCCAAAAGAAATGGTTGCCATTTTTTTGAACCGAACTAGGACACAAAAAAAGAGCAGAGGAAAAGACAGGTTTTATACTCCTGAGCATTTTTAAGAATACTGAATGGTGAGGGAGAAAATAAAACTGGATTTACCATTGAAGAAGAATCCTAAATCCTGCATACTGATCCTTGGCTTTCAACTGAGCAGAATAAACAATCATAGTTTAGATAAAGGCTTGTTTGCAGTTCTGTTCCAGTTATGCCTCATGGAAGTATTTGAGTTCTCTCGCTTAGAAGTAGAAAAATGCCTTTGAAAGGGTGATCCTCCTGAGCAATCTTTTGATTTGCTTCTTTAGCAAATTTACTTGAATTTCCCAGATCTGTAGACTGATCTTTTTGATGTTTTCTTAGGAATCTGGATGTTGCCTATGTTATGTTTATAAACGTTGCATGTATATCTCTGTAGTTGTTACATGGCTTCTAAAGGGCCACTTCAGAGTTAAATCAGCTGTTCTGGCCTTGGATCTGAAGAACAGCATCAGTTAACAGGTTTTGACACTCTTGGTAACAGGCAATGGCTCATAGTTTTTGAATATTTACTTTCTCTAATCTGAACCAGGGAACTGCTTGATCAGGAGATGAGAGTTTCGCCAGGATTGCAGGGAGACACTTTCAAATTAAGAATTTGAAAGGAATTAGAAAATAATCCTCTGCTAAGCATCTGCTCCTCTATAGAACAAAGTGGGGGAGAAAAAAAGACACCAAAACAAGAAAACCTGATTTGAGATGTTTAGTCTCCTGAAACTAAGTGGAGATATGTCTTTGGTCTTCTTTTGTTTCTAGCTCTTTTTTTCTGCTGTGATATTCCTGTAGCTAATTCCGTTTCTCCTCCCAAACATTGTGACATCATGATAGTCACAGAGGGAATGGATGGGCACGTCTACACTACCCTGTGCCGTAGAAAGCAATATAGCTACAGCAGCATGGAGCTGTATACTTATAGGGCTGGATTCCCTCCAGAATATGAGAGCTCATTTAAATTTAGCTCCAGGATCTATATATTACTTTACACTGTTCTATGACAGAAGATAAACCTAGCACACCCTACTGGGATTAACATGGTTGATAATCTGGCATTTCTGTAACATTATCAGCTCAATCTAAAAGTTTCATTGTAGGAACTAGAAAATTTGTGAGTTCAAGTTGGAAAGAGGAGAGACTGGGAAGAAACGAAAAGGACAGCTTCACCTCTTGAGCTACAACTGTGAGTACTTGGAAGGGAATTCAATGCACTGAGTTTGATCTGAAATGAAGATTATCCTTGTGCTTACTGGGACTCTGCTGCATGATGATTTTGCATTAGGTTGTTCACTGTACAGAGAAACATGGCAATTCTTAACTCCTCCTGAAAGGAAATCACTGTATTAGGATGCTAGGAGCACAGGACTGGAATGTGTACTTCCAGTAACTCATTTATTAGCACTGAACATCCAGAGAAGGAACATGGTCACTGCACACTGACAAACTTGGACCATTTGGCAGGTTCCGAGGCTTTTCGCCGGTTGGCATTGTGACATGGGCTGAGCTTTTAACCTTGCCCACAGCATTAGTAATATTTAAATTGAAAGAATACATACTTCAAGCAGGGCATGTTCCCAAGTTTGTGCCAAGATCTAAGCCATGCTGTACCTGAGGACTCTGAGCACTGGAGTGCTTGTTAATTTTTCCCTGTAATTCTCAATAAAATTGTATTGCAGCATGCAAGCAACAAGAGCCTCTGGTAATTTACCCTCTGCAAGTTCAAATCCATGTTAGTGAAAGGAACTGTCTGCCTTATATTTCAAAAGTAATGAATTCAAATTCTGTTGGGATTGTAATTTTATTAGAAATTCTGCATATCTTCTCTTGTTATTATTTCTGGGTCAAATGGATCATTATATTGATTGATCAACACCTAATTTGTTATTATCCATAAGTACTCAGCAAATAATGAAAATACCCTGTCACTTTGTTAAAGAATGAACAAAAGAGACAGTATTAGGTTACCTCTTTAATTAATTTTTGCATACACGTAGATCAAGCTTGTATATCCCCGGAGCTTTGGCTGGCCACTCAAACGTCTGACAGGAAAAGCTGAGTAGTAAAATAATTCATATATATATATATATATATATATAGTAAAGCCTGCGTTTTTACCAGTGTTCACTGTAAAAATAAACAACATGCAGGGCGGTAGGGTTTATGATAATGCTGTAAGTTAATGATCTTGAGCACAGCAACAAACTTTTGATGTTGCCATACTAATCAGGCATTTCTGTAGCATAATCAGCTCAATCTGAAAAAATAAAAAATCATGCAGCTCCATTCTAGGAATTAGAAGGTCTGTACTTTCTAGCTGGAAAGAGGGGAGACTGGGAATTTAGGTATTTATTTATATTCATTGGTTTATGGTACTTCATTTTTTAAAGTTACAGCTGATTCTGCTGGATTTGTTAAGCACATTTTCTCAAAACTTCCACTAACTGGGTTGTTCATGAACAGCAGAACCAATAAATGTAGCGGTTTTGCACATTGTATCCCAATTACCTATACCTCTGCACCAAAACAACTCACTGTTCCTCTCTGAGTGTATTCCATGATGTGCTTGCACGTGGGACTTGTAATTACTTCATATGTCTCATAAATCCCTCCACAGTATCCTTGACTAATTACAAGTGGGCAAGCTAACGTATTGTGGTTGGCGCTGAACTAACCACAGACTGGCCAGCTGAGAGGCCAATAGTCAACAGAACTGTTAAATTCTCAGTTGAAACCTTTCTTCCATGGAAGCACTAATTTGGTTCTTTCTTTACTACCCAGGTGCCAATTTTCATGAAACTTATGACAGACTTTATATCCTTAGAGTTTCTACAATTTTGCCCCCTCATTAAAGGAGGGGAACTGACAGATGGACGAAAGAGCAAACAGTGCAATGTTATGTATTTTATCCTTTGAAAACCAGGCTGTAACTTCACTCACAAAGTTAAGAAATATCAAACAACACTCTCAAAGTTATGTGACAAACACCACTCACAAAGTTATGAAATAACTTATAAATATGAAATATCTTATAAATATAAAAGGTGAAACTCTGATTTATGCCAATAGTCTCTTCAAGCACTAATGTTTATCTATCCGATGGATTCAGCTACCAAAAATTATTGCATATGCTACAGAAAGCATTATAATTTGGGATTCATCCATGCCATTATATCAAAGCTGAAATTATTCCATGAGACTTTGGAGCATTCCATGTTGGTTGATGCTACGTGCTTTTAACTAAAAGCTTCTCCTTTCACTTTACATCAACAGAAATGGAACAATTAATGCTTCAAAATACAAGAGAGGCTTTTGTTCTTGTTTAAATTTTTGTACCTTAGCTTGAAAGGTATCTTGAGCTCCTTTGAAGTTTTCCTTTAATATGCTACACCCAAACCACTTCTTTATAAGAGCCTCATTTAACTTTTACATTTTAAAGATCTTTCACTGCAAGCCCAAATATAACAAAAGAAAGTGGTAATTGTTGAAACAGGCAGAGTTGTTGAATAGTGTAGACACTGAATCTTATGGAAGCCACATCCTGGAAGCATCTTGTGCAACTCTGGCTATGGTGTATAGCTGGCAGGTAGGTCACATTGCATAGAATTTGCATCATGCTCTAGACTAATGTTTTCCTGAATTATTAATCAAGTTTAATAATTCACAGAGACCCCAATTCCACAGAGCTTGTGTGGCCCCTTGCAGAGAGCCCCATTTGCTGCCAGTGGTATTCCCTCAGAGGTCTGCTTGTGCAGTTCTCAGATGCAGGCATAAATGCCAATTCTCTGAGAAGTCAGTGGTTAGACTTCTACAGATTTCACTGAGCATTGGATTGGACTGTATATTCTTTGATAAAGGATTGAGTTTTCTCCTCTCTGCAGTTGAAAACAGCTACCAACCAGCTGATATTAACAAGAACAACAACTGAAATGCTGATTTCAGATTTCAGTGAAGCCACTTAGGACTGCAGGCAGAAGGTCAAGACAATCAACACTGAGGAGTGCAGGATTGTTTGCAGTTAATCCTGTTACTGGCCTGGCACTCCCAGTGACTATAAAGTGGTATTCCTGCCCAACAGTCAAGTAGAGCATTTAGTAGATGCTGCAAAAGCTGTGATTATTTTCACACCCCTATTTAATTCCCTGAATTTCTTGTGAGTAATTCGTGATAGTCAGTGTACACTGTATATAATTTACTGTATTAGAAATTTGCCATTTCAGATTTCTATGAATGCCAGGCTCTGATGCTGTTATCACACTCTATCATGACTGAGCAAATGTTGATGTCATACTGTGGTTTATGAGCCACAAGCTCATCATGCCTATATTTCTGCTTGGTTTTGTGCTTCTACCAGTATTGTGGGAACTCACATGCCATTTCAGACCTTTGAAAGTCTAATTCTCATGCACCATACTTTTTTTTCTTTCTGAACTGGGGCAGATGTCCCTTTCTGTAATAATTTAATTAACACTTTGGAATAATGATGCATTAATTAATGCCAGATTACAATGGAAATGCTACAGAATTACACTTTATATCAACATTAATGCAAAATGAGTTCCTCCTGGATAATATTTCTTACAGAGAATACAAAAAGAGATAATACTAATTAGGCCATCAATTTAAATTTACCATAATTTCAATCCATGTCACTTATCTATTCTCTAGCACAAAACCTTCTGTTTTACCATACACTTTTGCTGCATTGATATCAGTATGGCAGTCAGACTGGGAGTCATTTCCTAATGTGCATTCTTACACATTATAGTACATTCCTGTACTATAATCCTGGGTTTGGTGTCTGCGTTGTGAAGGATTGAACTTTAAAAATCAGGTATAGGCTTAATAATGTTCTGACATAGATCTGTGGGTAGAGAAACTGCACAGGCAAAAAGTACCCTCACCAGAGGCACAGAATTTTGTATTGTGCATGGCACATTATTAGACTGTAGCGTACAGTTCAGGTTATTCTAATTCTTCCTGGCATGGCCCAAATTTGCTGCTGCAAATGCAACATCTGCAAAGTCATTCTTTTGTGAGCATTATTGTTTTAACTGCTTCGTACCAGAATGTGAGACAAATAAGAAACCAAGGTCTCTGTTCCCAAGTAGCTTCAGTCTCAGTAGTATAGTCCCACTTCCAAGAATAAGATGGTTTATTTCAAGCACGTCTGATCTCACTTGTACTTTGGTGCTTTTTTCTTTATATGACCATCACCTAGATGCTGCCTCTTGTGCGAGCAAGAAAAGAGGATTAAAAAGATAATTCTGAAATGCAAAGCGTGAAAAAAATTTAGCAGAGATGATTCAATTCCAGTGAACATCCAACAGAGCTTTGTTTTCCTCTCCATCTCCTCTCCTGACTCTCTGGCAGTCTGTGTGGAACCTGTGGGTCACCAGAATTTCAGCCTCCTTGCTCTTCAGCAACCTGTATCAAAGACCAACAGAGTCAAGGCACTAGAGACCAGTCAGGCTGGCTTGCAAGCACTGACGTTCCTTTGGAATTCCCAAGGTGTACAGCTGCACTCCAGTCCAAAATATGTAATGAAAAGTAGTCAGGGACCTGGAATTCTTGGCTGTACCAGCATGCTAGGAGTTTGAGAGTTCTTCACCCACCATGAAGAACTTTGTCGGGAAATTATCAAAGGAAATCTTTTGATTTTCCAGAATACAAGTTTTGAGAATTTGCTGCATGATGAATTTTAACATATTTGGGGATTTTTATTCCAAATACAAACACCAAATTTTGAAATTCCCTGTGAAACAGACTCTTTGCACAGCTCTAGTTGCTTTCTTCAAACACTGAAATATCCTTCTTTATAGAAGTATTTTTCTCAGTAGATTTTAATTGTATGCTTTTATACTAGCCATTTGTACTAATTTTATTGTATAAAATTGAATGATTTAGTTCAACACAGAAAATGTTGATGTCCTCGTAGAATATTTTTGCCAACAAGGGGCTTTCAAAAAGGATTGGCCGCTCAGCAGATCAGATCAGGAGACAGTAGCTGTGAGGAACTAGAGAGTAGTGACAGAGGTCAAAGAAAACGAAACCCCACATAGATGGTCCTGCTTTATGGAAAAATGTTTCGGCCTGGATAATAGCTCAGGAAATTCTTTTGCTGGGACATTGTCTATCTCCCAGAGGGAGCCATTCTGTTTTTAGAGACATTTTGAATTAAATGTATGTCATGTAAAGAACAAGCAACTTGTATCCTGTTAAATGATATTAGCCCTAAAACAGGAATTGAGTGGGATTTGACCATAACGAATCTACATGGTATTCTGCACGAGAATGAATTTCACACATTGTACTTTGGCTTTAGCATACTGTTTTCTCTGGAGAGTACCATTCTGGTCTCTACCACATGGGCAAATTGAGTTAATGCAATAGCTCATCTCCTTTGCTGAATTTATCTGGAATTTAGAAAAGGTCAGGTATGTAAATCTGTGTGATTTGTTTTATGAAACTACCTCTTTATTTGGGACAGTTCACTATAACTGGCCATCACTGCCCAGGACTGTTAAATGAATATGTAGTTAGCAGTAATGAAGTGAGCAGATTTTTGAAAATATGAAGAAAAGTTATTTTCCGAGGAGCTATCTACTAGATAGTGGAACAGACTTTTTGGAGAACTACAGTAAGCCCTCATCATTAGATGGGCATGTAAGTCAGTGCAGAGTAGACAATGTACTAGAAAAAGGATGGTAACTACATGGACTAAACTGATGTTGATCCCAATGTTCTGGAATTAAGAAATCTCACAAATCTTTTCTATCTCTAACTTCTGTGAGGACTGGCAAAGAAGCGCTTTTGCAGATCAGGACTCAAGCAAGCATAGTAAAATAGCCTTGTATAGTAAAACAGCGTTGCACTGAGGAAAAATTTGCTCTGTGCCAATCTACACTGTGCTTTCCCATCTCAAGTGCTATTAATCCCTTACTTTCACAAGCAATGAATTAAGTTCAGAAAAACTTAAAGAAAAAATAGTGAAGATTATTTTTAGATTTTATATGTAACATCAACTAGAAACTAATTGGATTAAATATTTTTGTACAAAAATAGCACTCTTTTCCAGACTTTTTGTTTAGGTTGCCAGTTTTAAATATGTGTTTTTCTCTGTTTAAGTCTTCATATTGTATTTTTTTCTCATTAAGTTATATGGTCTCAAAATGAAGACCCTTTAATCTTAATTTTTTAGATGATCTTAACCCTTCATTGCTAAGAATGGTATCATGGAGGTACAAATAAAATATTTTAGCTGGACAGCTATCTGATGGTGCTGTGTTTAGCTGAAACTACAAATTAATATCTACAGGGGATGGAAATAGGGTTGGGTGCTTCCCTTGAAAACATCTTTATGGAACAAAAAATCTAAATATGCAGATGTCAGAGTTAAGTTCAAGTATTTCAGTACCCACATTTAAGAACTAGGGTTTTTTTCTGGCACATTTCCAGCCTTAAATCAGATGTGGAATACTTGTAAGGTGGTGGCTGATAGAGGCTTTCAACAGCTTTTCAATTTTAACTTTAAGTTTAAGGCTTCTGCAGGACATCCTTCTTCTGTGACAGCACCAATACCTTGGTAACACCTGCCTCTTTGCAGTTGATCACACCTGTTGACACTTATGTGCATTAACAAATCAACTAATAACCTTCTTCTGGTTCTCTTTTACATCTGCATTAGTACTGGTAGCTCTGTGCATAGAGAATTATGATACACAATGTATTCATTGTTTAAATGGATTTTATTGAGTGCCAAACCTATTTCTGGTCATATTGCTTAATGATACCTCTAACTCAGAAAAGGTAACTCTAAGAAAAGAAAGCTTTTTCACAGATATATGTAACTTTTGAATAATTCCATCCCTGGACAGTCTTATGAGTTACATGTATTTAAATTTCATCCCAGAGTAATAGGACAGTTCATGTTCATTTCAAGTCTCTGTATTTATGTCTGTGAAAGAGAAAAGCCCTAGAAGAGCTGACTTTGGAGGTTCTGCTGGAAGCCAGAAAACTTGGTACCCTTACTGTAGTGCTGCATGTCGGAGCACAACACAAACAATACCAAGCTAATTCCAGAGGGGATAATACATCCACAGGGAGTGGGGCAGCATTATAAGAAGTTACTAGCTTGGATTCTGAAAGCAAGAGAGCCACAGTCAAGTGATGCTGTACCTGAACTAATATAGCCTCCATCTTGATGGTGGTAATTAATCAGGGACAGCACTGTACTGATGATGCTGTGCTGCTTCCAGTTCTGCTGCGTTGGTATATCCAAGTGTGGTTGCAACTAGTTCTGAAACCATTGCACAAATGTTTGTCAAAGCCAAGAAAAATATTAATATCAGCAGCGTTACATGCTCAAATTGTACTGGTGAAAATTCTAAAAATCACTACTCAGGCACATTCCTCAGAGCTATACTACATAGATTGGCTAATGACTATTGAACATTTGAAATATATAATTTCAACAGCAATTAGTAAAAACTGTAACAATTGGAGAATGTTGAACAAATTCAAAGAAATCATGATCAGCTCATGAATATTTAGTAAACAAGAGTTTTCTAAGTTATTTCTTATGCATTGTTTATTCACCTCTAATATCATACAGTATAAATGGTATTTTTATTTTGGCTCCTAGAACATAAAAAAACTGTGGAAGCTAGCTGAAAGTTTTGCAAGCGTATCTGAATGGCGAAACGACTGAGGTAAGTTGGAGTTTATGTCCCTGAACATATTGTACAATCAGTGGATAAGGCAGGGTTTAAATATAGATTGAAAACCACAGGGTATTAAGTATCTAGCAATATTTTACCTTATGGAGTTGAAGTCTACAACTAAACTTAACAAAGAGGTAATGTGAAATACAGTGAAAAAAATAATTGCTGGGTGGTCTCTGCCACACAGTGTATCGTGTGGTGGAAAAGGCTGAGAGCCGTAAGAAAGATATTGGGACCAAACCTGACATGCTGTGTACATTAATCATCTTACTATTTACCTTCTGAGAAAAGTTCTTTAAGGAACTCGTGGGTTTGTTAACAAAAACTTTATGGCATTATGGGAAACCCCAAACCTGGGATGAAAATGCTAGTGTTAGCCAAACCTTTAGGTGGAACAAATCTTCCAGAGTTACAAAAATATTGGTTTTTTGTGAAGCCAAGGAATGGATACCATATAGGTGGATCTCAGCCCATTCGGATAGCCTTTGAAAAAGCACAAACATTACTTTTTCATTTGTTCTCATTAACAATGGTGAACTGAAAACAGCTGAATGCAGTACTGAAAGCCATGGCTAAGTAGATTTTTAATCATAAAGAAAATGCAGGGGAAAATGCAAGGGGAAGTACAAAATGAAAAGAAGGGAAGTCCTATGAAACAAAATGAGTGTAAGATTAGTTTGTTTTCTTGACTTTTCACTCTTAAGCGTCAGGGCCCTGAGGGCACCACCAGGCCTCACCGGCCCAGATCAGCCCCCTCGGGGGTCCCTCCCCCTGCCACCGACAGGACCCCATTTCAGCCCGCAGGGCCATCAGCCCTGCCCCAGCGACACCACAGCAGGGCCCGTCTCCAGCTCCCCACAGCCCTGCCCTATTCGGCCATGGGCCCCACTTGAGCCGGGCCCACCCACAGGCCCAGGGAGATGCCTGACGCCCCGGGGCTGGGGCTGTGCCTGGTGGCCCTGACCTGCCCCTCTCGTGGCTGGGGTGGGCCGAGCCCTGGCTGCTAGGCCCTGCCCTGCAATGCTGTGCAGCTTCCAAGGTCCCGGCCCCAGGGAGGCCTTGGCCTGCACAGGGCCCCGGTGTTAAACGATAAAGCAGGAGGGCTGCATGTTGTAGTGTTACAGAATACATCAGACCCATGGAACGGTGTTTGTTTCTTTCTCATCTTCTTATAAAACTGTGTAGGCTCAGACTGGGACTTCAAACATGCGCAGTCGCAGCCTTCCTGCAGACGGTGAAAGAAGTACTGCAGAAACATCTCTGCTTCTCCACTAGGACTAATACAGAGGCACTGTAAGTAAAACATAGACTTCTGCTAATTTTTAAGGGATTTGAGTCAAGCCCCTTAACTGTATACATCATGTTCTCCCCTCCTCTCTGCTCGCTTTAATCTCCTCAAAATTATCACTCAGAGCTTGATGAGTAAGCACTGTAGCCTTAAATGCTGAAGGGAGGCAATGGAGGAAGATTACAGAGTGCAAAGAAGGAGTTCTAGTGTGCCGCCTTATTCCTGCTGCTTTGTTTTTGATTAATGGAACAATAAACACCAATGAGAACTGCTAGGGATAGCTCAAGAGATGTGGACAGATGCTTGTCTTGTGGCCCTTCAAAGGGCATTTACTACCTTAAATATTCTATGATTGTAATTTTGGTTGAGGGTTGGTGGCTCTATTCCATTTGTATGGGTATCCAATTACAACTCAAATATTTGCACTTGACAGCAGTTTTAGACTACATAGTTAAATGAAAAATGAACCAAATGCAGTACATACTTTAATAACAATCAGTCTTAAGAGAATTTTTTGAAGAACAACTTCTGACCCACCAGGATTATTAAACATCCCGTAGCATTTTTTGTAAGATTAGTCACAGTGTCTTTTGTGAAACTCAATTTATATTATTACATTCTGCCTCCATAAATCGCCCTATGGTATCAACTCAATATAGTATTCTTCTGTCACATACTGTTGTAGAAAGTTAAAAAGCTGTCACGTTCCACCTCAGAAATGGATCCACTTTGCTAGAATGTAATGCAGTTCTATTACAAGATTTGGAATTTTTTGTTATATTACAATCCAGTACATTTGCAAGAGAATCCCTTATTATTTCAGTGTTTCTTTGTGTCCTCATCTGCATCAATGAATATAGAAATGATAAGTATTAGTATTTTGCAAAGGCACTGATTTCCAGAGATTGTCCCCTGGGACTGTCCACAAAAGAAGCAAAACCATACATTTCCATTTGCATATGTGCCTAATTGCATGCACCAGCAAAGAACCAAGTTTCTAATTTTTCAAAACCTCTCTTTATTTCACAAGCAATGACTACATTCTAGATGAAGGTCCCCAAAACCATGATTATTTACTTAATACATTTTGTTTCTTGGCAAGTCTTGCAGGTGATGCAATAAATGTCAGTCCTTCCTTTTACTAAATATCAAGCAAGCAGATTATTCTCCTTGAGTCTCAACTTCTGACTGAGAGGAGAGCCAGTAGCCCTGCTCCTCTTGATTATTATGTATCTCATTACATGTTTGCCAGAATGGGGATATAAACCTAGTGCTCTATCCAGATTCAAGTGTGAATAATTACATTCTGCCTACCTAAATTCCCACTGCAATTTCATTTGGGTACAGTATATTTCTTCATTTCCTGCTCTCAGGCCTGTTCTGGCATCTATTGAAGTTAATGGAAAGTTCTCAAAGACTTTGGTGAAGGAAAATGTCCATAAACTATGGTGTAATTCTGTTGTGGTATTAAACAGCTTGAGTTGACATAAGTAGAGTCTGTATCTTATTATAAATTGCTTGCATTGTGTATCTTTACCAGTTTGGAAAACTCTTCACATCTTATCAACATTATGTGTATATTCAAGATATAATGAATGGCAATTACCATATTACACACGTATTCTGTTGGAGACATAATATCTGTTAAATTTACAGATATATATGGTTGATCCCAGTGTCACTGAACTTTATGAAGATCTTTCTTTTGACTTTAGTGAGGATGTCTAGGTAATACCTTAAGAGCAGTAGGGCATAGTAGCCTTCCGAAGCATGGAAATTCTATTCTCTGTCTTTTGTGGATGTGTGCAGAAAATAAATAGAAATAAACAAGTTGTTCAAAAACTGAATTCAAGTCCTTTGAACCCCAGATCAATACCTAAGCTACAATACTCCATGGCACTTCATCAAGGAATGAATGCAGTTGCAAGTAATTGGTGCTCTTTACTTTCTTAGCAAACTCTGGAATTTTTGCAAAATATATTTTTGCTTTAATAATATTTCTAGAGATAAAAAGTGCAGGTTTTGAACCCTTCTCACTTGTCTCTAAGATGTTCCTTGGAGGAGACAAAGAGAACATATTTCAGTGAGCAACTCAAAACAAAGGCAGACCAAATTGTAAAGTTTATTCAGACCTGAGCTTTCCTAATGTTTTGGGGGTTCTCAGGCCCATCTTTAAGAAGAACTGTTTTTATTTAGTATTTTAATAAAGTAAGGGTCACCATCTAATGAAACTAGATGACTTCAGGTTGGAATATATTTGATACATTTGTTCCCACCTTCTTTTCTCTTGATGATTATGTTTTAGAAGTTATTCCATTCACTCTCGTTCCTATGACTTTTGATCATATTCTCATGAGCCAGGCCCAGGCCTGAGCAGGACATAGGCCATCTCTTTATTCCTCCAAAGTCTGTGTCATGTACTTTTAACCTTGGCCCGAGCTATTGGCATGGAAATTGCTGGTATCCTAAGTATACAATATTCCTTTTCTTTGGCCTTAGACAAAACCGGGAATAGGGCTGGTATAAAAGTCTGTGATGACAGCTTCATACCATTTCTCAGAAACCAGTAAAGGAATTCTGCAGTGAAGCTAGAGCAGTAGAGAAAATCTCAACAATTTAATCCTGTGATTCTTACTGTGGCAGTGGGAGGTCATTTTAATTCAAGAGCAAAAACCAACAGCCTTGCACTATCACATACAGCATTTCTAATAATTTAAATATCCTCTAAATCAGAAGTGTGGTACAGGTAAGTGAGCTGGTAAAAACCCTCCTGATGAGAGAGATGGTTTTATTTTATTTAATTTTTAAATGTTTCTGCAGCTTGCTAGATTCATAACCTAGGGCAAGTTTAATTAAAGTCAATGAAGCAGTTTAAAGTGAAGAAAAAATCATCATTAGAAAAAGTGTTGATTGTTTTCTAATTATGCTGTGGACTTTCTCTGCAATGGATTCTTGCCTTTTTAACTCCAGATATAGCCACTGGTACATGCCAATGTAGACAGGAGACCTAGGAAATTCCTTCATAAAATTTCCTTACTAGTCATTTGTCTAGATATCTTAGCATCCTTGTGACATGATCCATTTCATTGCTTTTGGTCAACAGTTGGACAAGGTAGACTTTATTTTCTGAAGATTGTAACAATAGAATAGCGTATCATGCAGGAAAGTTTTGCATGTGTAGTTTGAAAGCCTTTTGGTTTATTAATCCTTTATTCAGAGAGCAAACCTGTATGATACCGTTTAAGTGTCCAGATTCACCCTGAATTGAGGAATACCACTGAATATGGAGTTATTCTCCATAGTTGTTGTGACTGCTGCTCTGAACCCATAGATGGTATCAGTAGAATTTTGTTTTGATGTGGCTGGGCAGCTTACCTACAATACAAATGGCAGCCCTCTTACCCTCAGTGGATAAGGATCTGCCAGTTGCATATTGCCTCCAATCATTCCTTCCAAACATTTCCTGACTTCGTACAGGCAATGGGCAGTCTGTATTCCTGCCAGCAGATCATCAGCCAGGTTTGTGATATGACAGTGACTCACTCTAGTAGAGCCATTAATCTCTTTTGGAATGGTGGATGGAAGTACTTTATAGTGTTCATCCTGAGGTACTGGTGAAGCTCAGAAGGGACAATGATAGGATACCTGACCGCCCCAGGGCAGCAGTCTAACATCCCAGGACAATGTATATAGAATCATAGAGTCATTTAGGTTGGAAAAGACCCTTAAGATCATCGAGTCCAACTGTAAACCTAACACTACCAAGTCCGCCACTAAACCATGTCCCTAAGTGCCATGTCTACACATCTTTTAAATACTTCCAGGGATGGTGACTCAAATGCTTCCCTGGGCAGCCTGTTCCAATGCTTGACAACCCTTTCGGTGAAGAAATTTTTTGTAATATCTTACCCTCCCTTCTGTTAGATGCAGCATCTCATGCTTTGGCCTTTCTGACACATCGCAGTTCATCTCATCTAACCTACCAGGGGAAGGTATGAGAAGCACAATTTGTGCTGCAGCCATCTCTTCCAGAAATTTACCTTGAGTTTTATATTTTCAAATCCATCTGCATATCAGTAAGTATACCCGCTGAGCTGTTATGAAAAAGCATGTGCTGTGTTATACCAGCTATGCTCTAAAAGAAAAATCAGCTTTTCCAGCCTGCTGTATGTCCCCTTTGTTCAGGTCTACACATTAAATAAAGTATGTATTATAACTTTTGATACACTTACTCCTTTGTTTTATTTTAGACAATTTATTCAGTCTTCAAAATCCTTCCATCAAGGTTTTGGCCTGATGACTGTCCAGAGGCCTCCTTAAATTAGAGCAGGTACATTAGGTTCTGCACTTGTGAAATTCTGAATTGTCCCATCATTCTTCATCACTGTTTTAATGGGCATATTTCTGGTCCTGATGAAGAAAGAGTCTGCTTGGCAAGATACAGTAAACTAAGCATGAGCATTGAGTGGGCTTGTTGATAGAGTTCAGTAGAGGAATGTAACATTTACAGAGGAATGGAAATGCTCCTCGCAGGGCATTTATCCTGTGAGAAACTCACTAAATGCTCACAGAATTGAAGGCTACAAATGAAATCTTTTGCACCTCTCCAGAGAAGCAATGAAAGCATTTCACATTTATTTTGCAAACAATCAACTTAATAATCAGGGTTTTTTTGTAGAAATGATAAGTTGTTTGTAACTGTGTATTAAAAAACACATTGCAAGTCAGTTAGGTTGCAAGATCAAGCACTCCCAATTTAGAGGATGACCCTAGAATCCCAAGTCAGCTTCCCTCCAGTATGTGTTACAATAGCATCCCTATTTACAAATCACATATTATTTTTGCCTCATTTTGCGCACGAGCAATAATTTGCAGGGACTCAGGAAGGTGTTGAATAGTTCTTTTTAACTTCACTGCCTGGTCTGTAGTCTTAGGCCTTATTTATTGTCCACTGTGTCAGCTAATGTAATCCAAACCTGCACTGCATTTGGAATTATTAATTTCTTTTTACTGTTTTCAATGGCATTCTTCATTATAGAATTATCTGAATACTTCCCCAGTGAGTTTTTCTGCATGGGGGGAGCCAAGAATATTATCCCCATTTTATAGCTGGGGAAAGTGTAAATTAGCTAAGCAGTAGTAAGAAGTCAACATGACTAAAACTTGTCCTGGCACTGTTTTTAAATTTATATCCTCTCAGTGACATTGCATGTCCTTATGTTCCCGTATTATGTGTAAGGATAAATAGGAATTTTGACTTCTTGTCTTTCTGTCACTCATTATGTTGCCTCTCTCTATTATACCATCCTTTATTTGGGTAGTCTCTGCCTTTTAATCTTCACACTTTGGGATTTCCCTTTAGGCCCCCATAATTTTCACTGCTCATATCTAGACAGTTCTGCTTTAGAGAGAATAAGATCAAAATTCTGTTTAATTGTCCACTATAAAAAAAAAAAACCTGGAATATTTTTATCTGAAAGATGTCTTTTTAAAGCAAAATAGGTTCTGTGAAATGGGTTCCACAAAATGACTACAACATGGGCAGTATGAGTGCTGACTTACTTGGTCCTAGGACTGAGTAATCCCTTTCAGGGACAATGAGTATGTATGCCATTAGCCAAGTCTGACAGAGGATGCTGGTTGACATTAATTTTGTTGCTGGTTTTGGTTTTATGAAACAAATTTCTGACTGCTGAAAATTAAACTAAGCAAATTGAGCTTAGTTTGGACAGACCACTGCAGGGTATGAAATGGTCCTTTGCAATGAACGGGGCTGGATTTAAACAGTCATGCACCGGCATACAGAGTGCATATTCCATATCTAAGCCACTCAGTGACTTGTATTTATTATTCAGACTGGCATTCACTTATGTGAAAACTCTATGTATTCAGATTGGAAACAATTTTAAATAATTAACATAAATATACCAACTCCAGCAACAGGCATATCGTATTAAGTAACACAAGATGTAGATTTGGGAGTGCTACTAATAAGGTGGATCAGTGTGCTCCTGCAGCCTGGGCCAAGCATGCTGTTGACGGTGATTAGAAAATGGTGTTCACAACTGTGAAAATTAAATGCAGGGCCTTACCATTTGAGTTTATTTAGACGAAGCTAAGTTCTCGAGCAACTGTAGAATTTTCAATGACATGCCTTGCTACAATTTTTCTCTGGTGTAATTTTGGTTGCTTATGATGACTATTTTTCTTTTTCAAAACAGTACAAATTTGGACACTGAATCATGCTTTGGTGTCCCGTCACTATGCATTGCTGTGATTGCACAGTAGCTAATGGCGCATGGTCTGAGTGCAACATCATTGTTCCAAAACAGATCAACTACTGAACTGATAGGCAGTATAATGAGAAACTCCTGCTGACAGCAGGTATTTCTATTTTATCTGAGAATAATTCACTGAGTAGATAATTGGTGAATTCCCAATGGGAAAAAACTTGATTCTGTCTGAGCATAGGTTACCAAATGTACCACCATAAAATAATTGATTTTGTGATATATCAAGTAGGGACATAGTTGAGACTATTGAACTTTTCACTTAGGGCCTCAGGGTGAACTTGAACCAAGCTCCCAAAGGTGAAGAACCAGTGCTTGACATGTGCAGGGTTTTGCACTCTTAACAGCCTCTTTAACTTTCATTTTCTCCTATTAATCTACTTTCACCAAGATCTAGATGTGCACAGAGTCTCATTAAGATGGTTGAGTTGTCATTGGAGATAATCACCAAAGGAATGTGTTATAAAAGGAGAAAAAAGTATGTCTAGAAATTTGGAATAATTTTTTTATGCTGTTGTTTTAGTGAAGAGGCTTTGGATGCTGATAGGAAAGTTACTATAGCTATAGGGCACATTTAATTGCATTTTAGAAACTTCTTTTAATCCTGTAATAACAAAAAATTAAATCAGTGCTGACATTTTTTTGTTGCCAGAAGAAGGTAGTAAAAGGGTAAAGAAATAATTGTTAGTTCTGAGAATATAATTAGCAACTTTAATGCTTTAATCTAAAAAATGCATATTTTGAGCCTGGGTGAATGATTAAAGAAAAGATATTGAAAGCCTTTGAAATTTCTAACTGTTTGTTTTTTAATTGTAAATTATGATCACTATAATTAGCTCATTTAGTACATTTATAATGTAAACAAATATGAATATACAGAAGTTCACTGATATATTTCAGGGCAAATAAGAGCAACATTGTGACCCTGGGCTCTATTTATTAAGCCTTTCTTGCAGTGGTTGGCAGTGCTTCATTCTTTCATACTGGTTTTTTTCCGCCTTTTTTTCCGGAAGATAAAAGAAAGCTGTACATAATACTTGCAGGTCTCTGCTGAGGTCTTAATGCATCTGGAACTACACCGAAGAAAATACAGATAGAAATCTGGTCCTTTTTGAGCTCCATTTAACCCTCACTCTGAAGCTTTCTTACAGCTAGAGTATTTATCATGTTAAAAAATAAATACTGCATGTTCTCTTAAACACTAGATTGTTAATACTGAGCAATTAGATCAACTAAAAGTGATATTATGTTTCAGGTAGACTTACCTATTTCCATAGCTAGCTATCTGCAGAAATGCAGTGTATCTGATACTGGCTGCTCTGTTTCCTGCTGCTGCACTTTATGTAGCATCCTGGGACTGGATTTCAGAAATCTGCTCCTTTTCTGATACATGTGGTGCCCTACACGTCACTCAGTAACATGAACAGGAGCTGCCCAGCTAAGACTCGTGCATGCTAATGGAAACACTTAATGAGTAACAGGATGTTTTCCCCCCACCAAGTTCAAAGATTAAAATTTGGGGTTTAGTCTCACCATTATTTTTATAAAAAAGGCATCTTTTGTTACATTTCCAGAGCTCAGTTATCATGCTGGGACACACTGCATCCAGTTCCGGTAAGTCATGGAAAGTTATGATTAGTTAAGCTCCTTATGAATAGAGAAGGCTTCCCTGAAGGTTGAAACTGGCCTCTAACTTGAGATTTTAAATCATTGTTGAAGTGTTTTGACTAGGCTGCCTTTGTGTACACTAAACAGTTTAAGGTTACTTTTTAATCCAGTGGCGCCTATTTTATGATGTACACTTGCTGCGGATTGAACGTTGTTCTGTTCATCACTGCCAGCTGCCTCCTTGGGATCCTGTAGTAACTAAGTTATTTTATCTCAGAGGAATGAGTTGTCAATAACAAGCAAATAATAACTTTTCTGCTGAATTCTCAAGATTTAAAAACCCCCACCCTTTTCTTCTGTCATACGTCCCCTGTAATGTAAAATGTATTGTGAGAGTTAGTTGCTCTATTCTTGCACTGTGAGCCTTCAGGAGTTAAAATGTTTATAGCATGAAACAAAGGTAGAAGAGGTACATATTGCAGCAGTGTATTCACCATATTCTGTGGATATTTTTTAGTTGAAGGAAGTAAGCCCTGGTTATTACAGCTGTCACAGTGACATCTGATATTTCAGTATCAGTGATTGCCTCACCCGCCACATGACCCTGATCACTACTGTGATTCTCTGTCCACTATTAAACTGTGAAAGGTCTTGGCCCTCCAGGTGCTGTTTCAAGTCTGAAATAGCAACTTGTCTGTCATACTCTCTCTGACTAACGTAATGCTTAAGGACCCAGCAAAAATGTTTAGTGTAGACAGTCTCATACAGCAACAAAGCAAAGAGCACACCTTGTATCTGTCTTCATGGCTGATGCAGAATGAGCAAAGCTTTGAAGTGACTTTGTGGCTTAAATCTCAACAATTATATTTTTTTTGCATTTCATTTCCACTTTGGGGGGACACACTTGCTTCTTGAAAGTCCTGAGAGGTATCTTGAGATTTGACACAGGAATGGGGGCATATAATAGCGTGATAATTTTCATGAGTCAAAACTGAAAAATTCCAAAATATTGTCATACAAAATTTCAGATCCAAAGCAGATCTTTAATGAATTTTGGCTTTTCTTTCCACAGCGGGGAAAAACAGGCAAAAGTGGTTCATGGAAATCTAGTTAGAAAAGCTAAAGCTATAAACCAAACTCCAAAATTGTGTAGTTGAAATGAACAGAACTTCCCATGATGCGCATTTTTCCCTCCTTAGTAAGAACCTTCCTTGTGGTAAGATTAAAAGTTGCTTGACCTAGGCAACATGAAAGACTTAGGCAGTAGACTTTTCTATGCAAATAGATAAGGCCTATCAGGCCTACCTACTTTTTAGGAATAAGGCATTGGAAAAGATTCTGTACTTACAATAACAGAGCTGGCCTAACTGGCTATTGCTCTGTACATTGTACAAGCTTTAACACAGCGGTTGTCAGAGGTTTCCAGCCCTGAATGCTTATCTTTTTTAGCCCTGTACTGTTGTTAATTTCACGTAGACTGGTATGTGGGGCTTGACAGCCAAGAACCAGGGTTTGCACATTGAAATTCAGCTGCATCTGGATTGTACCAGAAATTAAGTAGATGTAATGCCAGAGTAATAAAGAGGTTAGATAACCAGCTTATGTAATTTTTTGAGTGATTTTAGGTTCTTAAATGTAGTTTTACAAAAATATTTTTTTTGCTTTGATGGATGTGCTTGTGAGCATCTGACCTGCAATTCTTCCTCTAATACAGAGGGAAAGCTACTTTTGTGCAGAGTGTTTCTGGTCACCTTCGCTAAGGTAGTGCTGAGTTTCTTACAGTGACCCCCATGAACAGGATCTCCAACAAACACAGCTGCAGCACGTTATATTGGAAAATGTGTTTTTTTAAATAGAACTATCCATGCTTTCATACCCTTCGCGGTATATTCTGGATTGCAGTTGCAAATACCTTTTTTCATGGCATGAAAGGTCCTCTCTTCATGTTTTGTCAGAAGCATCTCCCCATTTGTAACAATATACATATATGTTTATATGCATACATAGTGTATATTATATATATATAGGAAAAAACAAATGTGTGACTTCATATCTCATGTTAAGATAAGAAAAGGCCATCCTTTAAAAATAAAACCTTACTAAATAAACTAAAATCAACTAAAGTTATGAAGTTATATATATGTGAAGTTAAAAGGTTATAAATGCAGTTCTGCTTATCTTAGTGGAAAACCAGATCAGAAATTGTCAGCAGAGTACTTTTAGAAGAGTTCTGTCATGACTCTGAAGATGGAAAGCAAGACAGACAAGGATTTAGAGCTAATGTAAAGAGGCAAAGAGAAAAGGGACGGTATGTGTTCCTGAGAGAAAACCTTGAAAACAAATGTAAAAAGTGGGAAAATTAAGGTGTGTCCACTCTGTGCACGTTTGACATTAACATGTAACAGGTAGGGCTTTGCTGTCTGTTAAATGAAAAACTACAACTCTGTTGAATAAGGGACACAGACCAAGCCAACAGGATTGGAAAGAAACTTGTTGCCCTTCTGTGCAATATCCTAATGGCTGAATGTTCTCCATGCATCCATGATCCATTTGGTGTCTGGATCTGCACTGCTTTTTATTATACACAGTATTTACTGTAATCAGAGATGTCACACAACCAGAACTTTTGGGGTCTAGAGATGGTGTTATGTGGTTCTACCAATCCTCCCAAATCCTAAAATTTAAATAGAAAAAAACACTGGTTTATTTTTGTTTTCTTTTAAAACAAAAATAGTTACTAAAATTTGTCAGTCATTTGTCTGTGGACAAACACTGGATTTGGTGCTGCCATTGGCAGTTTAAGGGTGAAAGGCTTTGAGTGTTTTGCTCTCTGGAGTATAACTCCGTGCTTGTTCATTTTCTCTTATCAGATTTGGATGTGCTGTTGAAAAGCCTTGGTCTTCACTATGCTCATAAGTTTTCCACAGTGATTATGACTAGGGTCCTTAAATGCTACTGTAATTACCATTATTCACAGTAATGACTTATTAGTAATTATTACTAATAATCTTGATAATCCCCTAAGGAAAAATACTGTAGGTGTAAAGCCACAGATGGAGTCACTATAACAAAGAGAGACTTGTTCCTTGCACCCATCTTGTAATAAAATAATTAATTCCTAGCTTTTTTCAAGGGTGATGAAGAGATTTCTGGAGAGAATTCTCTCATACTGACTCTCTCTGCCCACCTGAAATGCCCCAAAAATTAAGAGTGGAAAAATGAACAGGCTTCTGCCCTGATTCCTGTGAATAAATCAAGCAGCAAATATAACTTATTTCCATTCAGCCTTCTGTCTCTCCTGCATTTTTCCTTCATCTTAATTTTCATGGCCCTTTGTGTTTTTATAAGCTTGTACAGCATGTGGTGGACAAAAAGTATAGTATTCATAGCTTGGTAGACAAAATGTTACCAGAAATTTTTCAGAAAACCTCTTTCTCACAGGATATATTGCCAAATATGTATTGTTTTTATATTCTTAAATTCACTTTTTAAAAATGTGCACAAAGCTCTGGCTGTGTTTATCTATGGCTTTAAAAGAACAACAATCAAAATGAACAGCATTCCATGATCATTTATTCTTCAGACCCAGTAACAAAATCCTTATTCACTTATACAAGTGCATCTCTGTCCAGTGGTTTGTCCCATATGCAGAATGTGCCTGCAGCTCTTGGCACCATGGAGGGTGGAGAAAGAAATATTTCTCATTGGCTGGGAAGGCTCCGTGCAGATGAAGTAACGTAATCCCGAACGGTGCGCTCAGATTTTTTCAATAAATGTTTTTCGTCACTACAGAGCTTTATATAACAGCAGTAAAGGCAAGAAAGGAAATTAGAAACACAGCTGAGACTGCATCTCATACTTCATAATGGCCTAAAATTCTTACTGTTTATTAAAACTAACACCCCTTGTCAGGCTGTTGATCAAAAATTCTCTGCAGTCTCTTTTCTTTGATCTTTTCATTTTACAAAGCACAGATATTTGTTGCCATTTCTTTATTTAGTTTTATGTCTAAAACACTGAAACTCAAAACTGCTTTCTAATAATGTTGCATGATAAGGAGTAATCCTGAATTCATCAATCCAGCAAACTCATCACTAAACAAATTTGTGCGCTCCCAAAGAAAGGAGAACTCTGGTGTAACACAAACAGAAATAGTCAAAGGTGGCACCAGAAAGGATGCTTTCAAATACTGGACATGTCTGTGGGCCTCATGCTTCTACTGCTGTCCAGTCAGAGTATGGGTATAAGCTATTCTAATATAAGCATTTACCTTTTGTTTCAGCAGCTCCCTGCCTTCTGCACATGCAAACATTTGAATTTCCTCTTGGCTCAGAGGTGAGATTTATAACATTTATTAAAGTTGCTTTTCACTGTGAGTTTACTGGGCAGAAAGCCTAAGAGGGCCTTTTTTTAAGGGGGTTTAATTGCTTGAATTTACCAGAGGGGTGAACATTATGCTTTCTTTGCAGCACCACTATCCACTAAGATTGCCAGGTGTTGAATTTCCCTAGAGGTTCCCTATTTATTGAAGGAATTCATGAAATATCCATCTATCGAGAGCTGGGGCTTCTAGCATCCCTTTCCCATTCATCGTCTTGATTTTGTTTCCTTCATGGCTGCTTTTGAATTTCTTGATTGATCCTGTTCATTTCTGTCTATTCCTTTCCATACGTGTCCTCCCTCCTCTCTGCTTGAGCACCTCAGCCATTAAAAATGGGTGAGCCTTGCTGCAGAATTGAATGCGCCTCAAAGCCTTTTGCTGTGATGTGGCTGCCGGTGCAGAGAGACAGCTCAATGTTGGAAGTATACCAGTACTCTTCAGCAGGGTGGAAAGAAAGACAAACAGAGGGCAGGAAAGAAAGAATACGTGGAGGGAAGGGTGAAGAGCAAAGAGGTATTTTGCAATGTTTAAAATAAAAACCTATAAATAGCCCTTTAAAATCCATGAATGGACTTCTCAACAGATGGCAGCCTTACTGTCAAGTGAGCCCAAGGCAGGCAGACCATAATTGTTAGCAAGTGTATTGTTAAGGGAATTTACCAATTTACTGATGCAGCAGCCACTTCAGTTGAAGAATAAATTGGAATATTTTGGTGCATTTCCTTTAAAAAGTCATCCACTTTTAAGTCTATGTATTAAAATGACAAAGTCTTAAATGGGGGTCTCCTTCACTAAACAAAAGATATGCAAATTACATTTCAAGATTTATATTATGATAAAAAACGAAACACAAAAGAGACATTATCTTGCAAAAATGTAAAAGTACATTGCTTCATGAGTCTATAATGATATAATGTGATGTTGATGTAGTTAAAGATGTCAGAAGGGAGACAATGACCTTAAAAGTTTAAGGCAGACACATTAATATTGATTGATTTTTAAGAGATTGAACAGCAAGAATATATCTATATATAGCCTGGGTATTGGATTGTTTGAAAATTTGAGATGAGATACAGAACATTTCGGTCTTGTAATGCTTTAGACCTAATAGCAAGAACATGCTTTAAATGCAGCCATTTGTACTACAAGAAACTGGATGACGATTTGCCTTGAATTTAGCAGACTGTAAACCTATTTCTCGTAAAAATCAGTGGTGTTTGACAAAGCTGGATGATCATTTCTGGCTAAACCACAAATGCAGGTCTGTCATATGAGATGTCACAAAACTCCAAAGCGGGGGAGGGGGTGGTGTTTGTTTGATTTTTTTACTCTGTTCTATACATATGTAGATCTGTATGTAGTCTTACAACTATTTTGAACACATACACACACACACACACACACACACACTTGCCCACATTCCCATAACATATTGAGCACTGTAAAACCTCAGCCTTCTGGCCTTGAACCAAATAATGTGACTGCACATCTATCATGTCATTTTTTCTTCCTACTTTTCCCCAAGCTGGGAGAAGGTGGTCAATAACACTTCTTGTTTAAGTAAGTTTAGGCTCATCTTATATCCCTGTTTATGCCAGCAAAGTCATAAAGAAATGTGCCTTGCATGGAGGTGGAAGGTGCTAAATATTGTGGTGTTCCCTCGGGGCAGTTCATTTTATCATCTCAGGTTGATGAAAGTTTCATCTCCTTCACAAATGAGCTTCACTCTTAATGTAGAGACTGCTACTGGTCAGAGAAATGGAGACGTTGGGCATGGTTGGCCTTTTAGACTTTTAGGGACCAGGCCACAGACACCTCGGGCACAGGGACTATGAATTTAACTTGCAAAAATCTGCTGGCAGCAGAGAACAAGTCTGACCTGGATGAGATGGATCGTCTTTCTGAGAAGAGATCCTGCAGCATTGTACAAGCTGGAGATTTTAATTTGGAATCAGACCTCATGAAACATGAGGCAGATAAACATAAGGTGTAGACCACATTTATAAAATTTTTTTTTAATATCACTTTCCAACAAATCATTAGTCTTCTTCTCTCCACACATGAAGTGATAGAAAATCAATATCTGAAGGAAAGAGGACAGCTGGGAACCTGGAGTTCGGTGTAGACATTTTGCATAATAGAGAATTCTTGATTTCAAGAAGGAAAGACAAGAAAAATTATCATGTGGCCACTTTGCCTCCAGATTCAATTTTTTTTAAATGTATAACCAGAAATAGAAAAAGATGGATAGTTTTTGGGAGAACTATCAAACAGCAAGGTGTCTGGGTGTCATAGCTGCATCCTGTAAACCTCTACTTACTTTCACCAATGGTAAAACCTGCTTTGACCCTCCAGTATAGGAAAATAGCCTTAACAGCCTGTCTAGTAAACCAGAGAAAGCACAGTGTCTCCAAAGGGCCTGGCATGAGTGAGCATCCAGAATCCCAGAAAGTCAAGAAATTTGAAGGCAGTCAGACTTGATTTAATTCTTTTTTACTACAAATCTCATTTCAGAGAATGATTAACGGGAGAAGAGACATAAATTGCAAAGTCTTGATCAAGGGAGCTGCTGTCAGGGTACCATCTAGATAAATTAGGAAAAGAATGCTCAGGTTTCTGTGAAAGAAGACTAATGACATTAAGTCAAGATGAAATAGAAAGGAGCAGCATTGCAGGCTGAAAATCATAAAAGACCAGCCTGGCCTGACAAGAAACCCTGAAAAATTTCTTGAACTGAAAGTAACTGGAAATGCTAAGGAATGACTTTCTGTAAGTGCCAGGTTTTGATGTTACTCAGGACTGAAGATGACCCAGGCACAAAATTTGCTTTTTGGGACCTGTCAAGACAAGTGAGGGAATGTTCTGGAAGCATCTGAAACAGCAGCTGTTAGTGGCAGCTCTACACACTGCAGGTGTTCTGCATCTCGTGTGCTCACGCTACTCAATGGGGATCAGTCCTTTCACTTAAATCTGAAACAGTCCCATCTGGAGGCAAGCAGACAGTGGATAAAAGGAGAGTGTGAAACCTGCAGACAGTAAATGTTTATGTAATTCAGAGAACCTGTTTACAAGAAAACAGGAATAGCAGTCTCCTGGAAGAAGTGGTGGCCCTAGCTGAAATCACAGGGAAACTTTACAAGTGACCTGAATGTATCTGTACAAAGAGAGATTTCTCAGAAGGTAAGATTTGTCTTCAGTTATATTAAAAAGGATTTTAAAGAAGTAAATAAAAAAAAAAAAAAACAACAAAACCCCAACCACTTCAGTGGTTAAAAGTGTACTCTTGGAAATTTAGAGTGTTTAAACAAAACCAAAATGCCCCCTTTCTCAGGAAATGTTGAATTGTTGTTTAAGTATTGACTTAGACTTCTAAGAAACACTAGTATTCCAAACTAAAGGCGTAGATCTTCCATCGGAAGTCTCCTAGTTTCAGATTTAGATTATAATATAGAGTAATATTTCTGCAGACAAGCACTTAGTGTGATCAGTACTAAAACTGTATGAGATTAGCTAATGTACTTTTCTGAGATGTGTCAAGTGAATGCCAGGATGCAGCATTGTACCTGACTGCGGTAGCATGAAGTTATGCTTCAACAGCATTCCATTGTAATGTAGGATTTTGAAGGCAGGAAAGCAGTCTCTGGAGTGTTGCACATCAGCAAGAGATTATTTTTGAAAATAGAAAATAAAGAGTTTGAACTGATGTTTAGAACAAATAAATGGGAGCAGCAAAACTTTCAGTATTAGTATTACACCCAGCCATATAACAATAACTAAATGAAGCATGTATTTAAAATTTGGTGAGAAGCTTTTGTACATTTTAGTTCTGTTTGGCTCAGCGGGTGTGCTGCACTTTAGACTTCAGTCTCCAGGGCTGTCAATCCAACAACTTTCACAAGCACTATAGTCACTTAAAAGCTGAAAGAGAAAAATAGAAGGGGATGATGTTAATAGCACTTAGCACTTATATAGCTTTTTCCTTCCTGAAAGTACAGTGCAAACATAAGATAATTAACAAGTACTTTGTCTTGGAGATGCAGATGTGTATCTAAACAACCTTTTTAAGCAAAGAGAATATAGAAATGTAAGACCAACCTATGCCCAATTGCACCTTTTCAAGGTTAAATATTGCAAAGTGGCGTTCACGGTATCATTTATCCCTGTAGTGAGTCAATAAGTCCAGCTTGTGGAAACCAGCACAGTGTATTTCTGCATGCAGGGCTCCTTCTTCACTTTGTAAAGAACTTACTGTAATAATTTCAGATTTTACTTGATGAAGTGCCTGCTATAGGAAACCACTGGCAAGTTACACAAGGGGATGTGCTGAGTAGAGTCAAAATATGTAGTTAGGTTGCACAGACGCACCAGTTATTCAAACTGCCAACAGCCTCTGTAGCAATTCTGCTGTGCCTGCTTCTCTCCATCAACTCCAGGGTCTACCCACCTTGTATTAGATATTCTGAATATGGCCCACAAAGTCTTGTACTCTTGGACAGATAGATATCCATTTAATCCACTTGCTTAGAAAGTTCAAAGCCTTACAAGGAGAGAACCAGGAAAGAGAGGTTCAGCTAGCACTGAGAGAAGCGAAATCCTTTTGATAAGGAGAAGGGACAGACTGTAAGGATAAAACTGCAAGTCTCAGACTTAACACTTCTCTAGAAATGAGGAAGAAAAGTGTTGGCAGCTATGGTGTGTTTTCAGTGTGCGTTTTTTTCTGGTTAAAATAAAAGTTCAGTGGTGTTTGCAAAGCTGGAAGTAGACTCGTAAGTCAATTTGATAATTAAAGAGAGCCCTTGAACTACCAAGGGCTATCACTGCAGATCAGCCAGGATGCAGAGGAAAGTCTACTGGGGGAATTGGCCGTTTCACTCTCCTCTTCATTCTTAGGCCTTTATGCCTTTCGGATGGCAAATCTGTCAGTTTTGCAATTTCCTCCAGTAATAGAGTTTTGGCAGAAGCTGATGCCTGTGCTGTATTGTACTCATGCACGGTTAGGTAACCAATGCATGCTCCATTTAAGAGAGGCACAGAAAGCTTCTCAAAGTTACAGCACTATAGTCTGTCTCTCTGTGCTGAGCTCAGCTGCTGAGAGCAGAGGAGGTGTGAAAAGGCCCGTTAATAAAAGTCTGTTTAGATTTCATTACTGTGAGCAGCCAAATCAAGACAATACAGATCTTGCCAACCCTCTGAGAATTTCGGTCCTCTCTGGAAATGCTTTCTCTCCTGTGCTGGATACCTTTCCCAGTTGAACCTTTATGCAATGCAAGCAGAGTTCTCCTCTGCTGCCTTTGAAGAATTGAGAGAATGGAGACTCCCCTCCAATTGTAGAGAATGGAGGAGGAAAGAGGAAAGGAGCACGGGGTTTCTTCTTTCTGCTACTCACACATACTGAAGAAAAAGCATCCAGCTCAGCCTTCTGTTTTTCCCCCTTTTGTTTTTAATACTAGAAAGGGGAACTCCTTTGAGTTGCAGGAGGAAAAAGGTGACTGGCATGGAGGATGGACTAGATGTGGCAATCTGGCAGGCTGTTGTTGCAGAAATGATGAAGGCATTGAGAAAGGGCATAACTGACTGATTGGTCCATGGGGTAGGCAATTATAGGTTGGTTATGTTCTGCTCATAGTTGGGGTTTGGGGAAGCTACGTCTTGCCAAGCTCTAGCATGGCTTTTGCATTGTGCCAAAAGCATCTTATTGACTAGATCTAGAAAAGTCTCCTACCAAGGCTAATTGTAAGAGAGCATGCTGTGAACCATGAAGAACTTACAAAAATATTCATTTCTTCTTCAGAATGGCTCTGGCCTCTGAGCAGTGAAATAAAACTGAGCATTTCTGAAAGCAAGCTGTAGCTATGGAGGTATCCTTGGCTACATGACCAGCCCTAGTCTTTAAGCAATTTGAAGACTTCAGTGATGTTTTTCAGATCACTATGAAAGAAAAATCCTAACCTATGGCAGACTTGGCAAGTGGTGAGGACAGGCCTTTTTTTCCCCAGAAGATTAAACCTCTCCACTTCCATCCCTGTGATTTCCTTTGTTGTGGTCTTTTTAATGTTCTGCAAGTTTCAGTTAGATGTTTAGATATTTATTAAAGTTTTTAATGTTTAAGTCTTGATGAAAGCAGATACAGGTCTACTAACTATAGATGCTGTTCTTCCTCTTTGTATCAGCATAAACAATCACCTGAATATACTGGGGGGGAAAAAAAAAAATATATATATATACAGATGTCAAAACCCAGCCAGTAATAAATGACATGAAATGGTTGCTGGGAAGCTGGGTCAATCCTGTTCACCATATATTCCACTGTGTTACACTTTCATTATAAATTCAAAGTAAATTACAAAGGTTAGTAAAATCTTATTTAACTTTTTTTTTCCACTTGTCCACTTGTATTTTCTAAATAACTCTCAAATTTTACATGATTAATGACCTAACTTAATCAAAAGGAAAATTCTTCAGAGAAGAACACATTTTAAATAGCACGTTGCCATACACATATTTTACATCATTACTGAGTGATAACATAATACGGTTAATGAGTACCTTTCTCACTAGTATAACTTCTTTGTCATCAGGAGTAGAATTTAATCCTCTTCATCTTGTGTTATGTTCAATGCTTGCAGTAGCTAGCCCCATCAGGAGATTCAGAAGGGTGATATTTCATTTACTCCATCACTGCAATCTTTGCTGTAGAGTTACTTAACAAAAACATTTTGTTATATGAAGTGTTTAGTGGTGTAGTCATTGAAGTCAATATGACTTTCACAACTGATTTCTATCAGGAGTGTGTTGACTGTGACTGTGTCACTCCAGTAAAAGATGAACATTGTGCACTTTTAAGTAATGCATTGCACCTATATTTTTAAAAGATCACTTCTAAAAAAATGCCCTGAAAAAGGAGGGGAGGAGAGATGTGCCTGTTAGTGCAAAACTTACCTTCTGAATTCTGTTTCTGCTTGCAAGAGAAAAATACAGAATGTAAGGCATGTGCTGTGTTTCAATATTTACTCAAACTGTCTTCTTATACATTGTCTTTCTGATGCTACATGGTGTTCTCCTGCACTATTTCCTAGCACGATGGCTAATGTCCTGTTCCGCAAATTATCCATTAAAATTTTATCAATTTTGTGTTTTGGTGAGACAGTATGAGGAAATGCCATTGGAAAATTAGATTCCTCTTTGACATCAGGCGCCCAGTTAGCAATCCAGTCCCATGTGTTTCTACTGAGACATTAGGATTTGATATAATTTTGGGCAGAAAACATTTTAAAATGAAACAATTGAATTTTCTAGATGGTCTTGGGGACCACTTAGCTTAAGAGAATACACTTCCAAATCAAAAGCTTTTCAATCATTCTAAATATTATTTGGATGATATTTGCTTTATGTGTAGTAGCAGTTTGAATTTGTATTGAATGTTTGACTGGCTTGTGCTCGCATAGATGATGTATGAAATTATTATTTCATATTTTTCTAGTGTTTGCATTGCAAGTGACATCTGGCTGACAGGAACTTGAAGAAATGGGATACAAAGTGAATGCTGCAGTTACCACAGCATCATATTTATCAAAAGGCTTAAGGTTGGTCTGTCTTTGTTTAACGTATGAAACTCACAGCAATGAATAAGAAACAGCACTATTATTATTTTTTTTAACTGAGCTGCTTAGAGAATGAAGATAGATTAAGAAAAAATGTTAATGGTATTCTGTTCATTGAATTAATTTATGTAGGCAATTATGCATAGTGGCTGAAAGACAGTTCTCAACTTGTTTGGAGGGGGTTTTTTTTTTGCTATTATACCTTTGAATTTTGGTTAACATTATATAGTTCATACGCACTATATCACAGAGATAGGGAAGTCTGGAATAAGGTACTATAGCAGACTGGCACAGTTCTTTTTAAACTTTAAGTGTTCAGCTACACAAGTCTAAGGGTGGGTTTGATTCTAATTGCATCATAACTTTGAAATGTACCTGTTGAAATACTGTCTTCAACGAAACTCTTACCCTAACAATTTTGCATTAAGCTCTTGACGTGTCACTTGTTGAGTGGTAAAATGTATCTTGATAGAATATAATACAGGTTTTAAAAATGATAATATTATTTTACAGTTCAAAATGTGGTATGAAAAATTATGATTTTCTTTAGCAATATGACTCCAGCCTTTAAAAAGGGGCATTTTCAAAATGCATGCTGTTTGGAGGAAGCTCTGCCACATTGTTACAGCACAGTAACAAATGTGATACAGTGAAGTGTCCAGCTTCTGGCCATGCCCTGGCAAGGGAGAGGAATTGGCTATATTACTCTGACTAGAAGGGTCTCTTGGACACTCTTTGTTGCTGTCTTGATACCATTCACCCTTACTAGTTATTAAGACTGTGGACTCTGTGTGAAGAAAACCCACCCCTACAGAACTCCCCCATTATTTCTCGGCTATCCTGGGAAGGAACGAACTTGGGGGCTGTTACACTTAGGGATGTGGGGTTCAGAAGAGAAGAGCACGAAGAAGTTGTATGGAGATGGTGAGGTGGGTAGAACAGAATGGGAGGAGAAAAGTCTGCTTGAGACAGACAGATGTCAGACTAAGTAATCAAAAAATAATTGCATCTGTACTGCTGCCAAGTTATTTTTCTGATCTATGAAGTTATCAAGCTGAGGGCACTCAGCATCTTCCACGACACACAAACAAATAGAAAATCCAGCTTTGTGGTCCAATTCGCAGGAAGAAAGAACTAACAGTGATTTTTCTTTAGGTCTGCAATTGCAAAGTCTAGTTGGGAAACATAACACCCCCACCACCACCCCCCCAAACCCCAAACCAAAATGGAAGAAGTGGGGCAAGAAAAACAAAGAAACACTTCAAAACTGTTCAAAGAGGAAAATTCTATTCCCCTAAGTGAACCTCAAGAGGAGCCCATCTATTTACTGATGATATACTCCTTTGTTAGGCATTGGCAGTATGACTACCCTCCACTCTACTTTTCTCCCCTCTTTTGCAAACATCTCCAGTCGATAAAGAGATTTATCCATTGCCATACTTGCCTTTCCAAGGAGTCACAAACTTTCATTTTTATTATAGAGGGGGAAAAGCTTTTCTTTTTTTTTTTTTTCCCTTTTAGTCAGACAATTGAACAAAGAATACTGAGATGTTGATCACTTCAGACCAGCAAAGAGGAGTATCAGGTTAGAGCATTCAGAGCAATATGTATTCTAAGAGAAGCAATGACGGGAACAGAACCAATCAGAAAAGCAAAAGAGATGATGCTGTATCACAGTCTGCCGTTGAGACTGGTTTGCTAAGCATTGCATAGTAGTTCTTTTCAACAGTTCTTTAACCACGAAGAATGCTATGTATGATTCATTGGAATATGCTTTGCACTTTTAGATGAAAATTATAAAGTATTTACCTTGTGTTGGCTTAGGATGTTGTGGCAAAGAACTTGTCATGCAGGAAACACTAGGTACCTTATCACTTAAAAAAAAAAAAAAGGTGCTTTTGGAGCCTTTCTGAATGAGTCCTATTCACTGTTGCAATTCCTATATGCTCTGATGGTTTGTTATAGATGGAGTATTATATAATGTAGTCTGCTTACCTGTTTTCCATGTTGTCATTTACTCTCTTGAACACGACACCTTTTCTTGGGTTCTTCTGAAGCTCAAGAGACCTGATGTCAGTCATTCCTAAAACATACTCCTTTGTCCTTCTGCAAGGAATGTCTCCAAACTCTCCTTTCTCTTTCAGTTGAGGTGGGCCAGTCCCCACATCTCAAACTTTTACTCAGTGTGTCTTTTCTTACAAACAGAATGATTCATATGTAAAGATATACAAGGTATCTTGAACTACTTTTAAACAAGTCTGCAAGTCCTACTGCCTTCTGTTGCACTAAAATCACAGAAGTCTTCAATTTATTTTTTCACTTCCCTTCAGCTCTGTGGTGTATTATGCTACATAGTACTTCTGTCTCTACTTTGTGATATATGAAACAAAGCTGTTACAGTTTCTTAGCCAATATTATTTATGCTCTGTGATAATGTATATTACACTTGTATTTGTCTACTTCTCTGTCTACCTAGCCACACGCTCAGATTTTGTCAGCTTCTGGTTAAGATTGCTAGACTTCCTGTATGCCAACACAAACAAAAAGCAAGGAAATAAGTGGTGAAGTCATTCAACACCCCATTTACACTACTCTCATCAGCTCTCTTTCTCAATCTCAACTACCTGGCTTCCAATGTCCACAGTCCGCACATTTTCAACTTCATCCTGATTACATTAAGTTTCTTCTGTTCACTATTCAAAGCAATATTTCTTTGGCCTGCTCCATGATTTACACTTTCTGCCTTAAGTATTTGCACCCCAAACGAAGTCATCCCATCATTAATTAAAAATTTTAAAAGTCTGTAGATCATGGTTATTTGCTACATTGCAGGTTCTAAGACTGAAGGAAAACTATCTAGCTGTAGAACAGAACTGAGAACAATAAGGCTGAAGATGTATCATCTGCATTCTTGTATTGGGATATTTTGGTAGAAAGCTTTGGGGTAAAATTTTCAAAAGTGCTGATAGATTGGATTTTAAAAGCTATTTAGGGGCTGAAAAGTCTAGTGGGCTACTTCTAATATTTTTAATCCTTTTATTTCATACTTCTATTATTTCATCATTAGAAATCTGTCCCTAAACTTAGACATGATATTCTCCATTGTACTTACTGTTTTGTGGCTGGGTTTAGTCTTTAAGACCTGTACCTTACCTTTTTTTAGCATTATGACAATAACTATACTGGTAGTCCAATTAGCCAGTGTCTTACTCCACCTTCAGTTAAGATTTCAGTTTCTCTTTACAAATTTAATATGGTCATTTATGCTTGGCATAATATTAGGATTTCTATCAAAGCGATGGTTCATCTTTTTAAGAGCTGAGGGTCTGGGAAACCATTGTGTTTTTTAATATTGTTCTTTGTGTGTTGAGTAGTGAAGCCATGCTTCTTCATAATAGTTTGCATTTACAGTCCGTTTCACAGAACAAGGATAGGTCAGACTTCCTCTATTGCTCTTTTGAACCTTCCTCAGCCTGTGGGGAAAGTCAGACTGGTCAAAGGTCTGATGCCTTTGAAAGTCGGATCTTGGCACTTTCTTCTGTGTGGGTGAAGATGAAAGTGAATGAGTGATACTCAATATAAACAACCTTTTCTTTCAAGAGAAGACTAGTAGCACCTACACGTACAGATATTCTACAGGAACTGAGTTCTCTAGATGATGATAATGTCAGTCAAAGTGCTTGCAAGTGAATTTTGAGGCATTTTTTAGGAGCAATGTGTATATATAAGTGCCAGAGAAAAAGTATTCACTTTTTATTTAAAGACCAAGACTAGTATTAGCTGTGATAGACTGATGAACTGCCTAAGACATTTCAATACAATAGCAGATACTGAATATATTTTTTTAAAGTTTGGTTGGCAGAAGGCAGCAGGAAGAGGGGAAAAAAAAAAAGCTTATGGACATAAGCACACAGGCAAAGCCACAAACCTGAGATTTTTCCCTCCTCCCTTTTCTTCCCCATGTTGTTCCCAGTTCTTGCCTCTAGAAGAGTCTTCACATAAACAGCAATCCTGAGGTATGGTATCATAATGACAAAAGGACTCCAAAGAGGGTGGAATGGAAAAGAAAGGGGAGATCCCATAGGGCAGCTCATACAATGCTGATAAATAAAGTAATATTTTGTAGTTCACACTTTGTGTTCTCACATTCAGAAAAAGTATAATTGAGACCAATTCCCTAACTGACAAGAGTCCCTTTAAAGCTGAATTACAACTGAGAATAAAACATTTTAAAGAAATCTAGTCCTTTCTTTGTTATTAACTTTTTCTCTGTTATGCCAAAGGCAGTACAAAGATGTAAAAACAGAGGGAAAGAAGGAAAAATCATGCTCAGTTCCAGGAAAAAAAAATTGTCATTCATTCTGCCAAATGAGGACCCCAAAATACAAGCATTGAGAAGAATTTGAGACTTGGAATATTTGGGGGTTTTCCCCTTGCATTCCATTTGTTTTCTGTCACCCTCCTGTCTGTCTTTTGCCATGCTGTCTCATATCAGACATTCAGGATCCAATTCTTAACCACTTTAAACCTTAGTTGTGCACTCATTTTCCTTCAGCTTACCTTCTCAAAGTTTCAGGGTAGTTTAGAAAAGAATGTTGCCTGCTGGAAACATTGCTCTCCCTAATGACAATGCACTGGTGTATTGAAGATATTTGTCCTCCTAGATTAGAAGAGTTTCAATTCTTGTCCCTGGAATCATAGGCTGGAGAAAAAAAGTATGGAAAGACTTCAGAAAGCTATTTATACCCCTCTGTTATGGCTAAATGCTGTTATGACACATCTGAAGATATTGCTGGTGACTGACTTAGGCCTAATCTTTAACCAGTGTTTTGGTAGAATATTTCCTTTTTTTCCCCTCTATATTAAC
This sequence comes from Haliaeetus albicilla, assembly GCF_947461875.1. NCBI lineage: Eukaryota > Metazoa > Chordata > Aves > Accipitriformes > Accipitridae > Haliaeetus > Haliaeetus albicilla. Next base: position 17,829,771 of record NC_091490.1, on the reverse strand, counting down.
TTTCTAAGGTTTGAGTTCTGTGTTCTAATTGTTGTGGTTTGGGTGTTTAGGGTTTTTTTTAATGGTTTTGGCCCATAGTAATCAAATTAGACTTTATTTATAGATTTTTGGCTAGAATAAGCCCACCCTGCCTACTCTGCAGGTGATCACATGGCACTCAAACCAGAAAAACATAATGTGGAAAGCTACCACACTGATGGTAATAGCTGTGAATTCCAGTGATACTTTTTGGGATGGAGAAAGTCCTGACTGTATGATCCTTCCAGTATATATGTAGATGTCTGGTCCTTGTGTGTGGACTAATCCTTTTCCAAGTCTTCTGTACAGATAAAATTTGACTCAAATCTGAACAGCTCTTTAGTAACAGCTATTTTGAACTCTAAAATCCTTTAGAAACACTGTTTCACCATATAAGAAGTTGACTTTGGCTCAGTTAGTAGAGACCCTGACGTCTCAGAAACACGGAGATCCCATTTCATACCTAAAATAAAATGGGATTTAGATTGTTATGCTCTAACCATAGCCGTGTGGTTGGAGACCGCTAAATTCACATGAGAATGCCTGTCTGCTTTCCTTCTGACAGACAACTCTCTCTTTCTACCAGCAATCATTCCAAGATAATATATTTTCAAAATAATCTTTCCTTGATCAGCAGACTACAGTATTTTATCATTTTGTAGGTTTTGTTTCCTTCATGAGTGAATACTTCCATCAAATTGCACTTAACTTGGATTTTTAAAAGATCAGGTGGCTTCCATATCTCATTATGTTGTTCCCCAAAGCTTGTTATTTCTTTCAATTTGATACCACTGCATGCTTAGAACTTGATTTCTTTTCTGTCATCATATCTAAAAGCAGGATCCTGACAAGAAGCCTGTCTTACAAAATCATGAACTTCCTGGGTGTGACTGTTATGCACCTCCTATTGAAGGAGGTCTTTCTTTTGAATTTCTACTCTTCAGGTAGTTCTTTCTAGATACCCAAATCTTTTTTTTGTTTACTTTGGGCATCTCTGTGTTCTCAGAACTGCTCTGATGATACAATGGGATGGTTTTTTCAACTAGTTGAGCTTTTACATTCAGATCTATTAGTGCATTCTTACACTGTTCCACCTGCTCTTTGGCTCTCTTGGTTCTTTGTCAGAGGTCAATGTCGAGGTTGAAATTTCAAAACATTGAAGTAAATAACATATCCCACAATTCTGCTACTTTTTTCAAAGGGTCAGCTTCCCAAAGAAAGAATTGGATAGTTTTGCAAAGTTATGGAAGCAACAGTGGTAGAAATAATAAAAGGTGTTGCTCATATTCTTATTCTGTTCTATTTCCTAAGCTATGAAGTTTACCCTATTATGTGAGACTTCATCCTAGAGATGTAACTGTGTTTGTGTTTGAAGATGCCCAGAGTATTCAAATTACAACTACTCTGAAAATAAGTATACTATGCATTAGCATTTGAATATTCATGTCCAGAATGATTTTCTGTGTTGATACAGGTATTTTCTCATCTATATTATGCATAGCTACTGTAAAATACAAAATAAAGACACAAAATGGGGAAGAGGAGAAAAACAAAACCATTTTTTTCTTTTTTTTGATTGGACTGAATAGAAGTGAAAACAACAAAAAAGTCTGAGAAGCCACTGCTTGTTTTATAAGTATTGTGGATAGATATACTCCCAGTCGGGGATGGCTGGTGCATATACTTTATTTCCACTGAGGCAGCTTCAGTTTTATAACTGTTTGCATAGAAGACATTAGAGCAATTTGTAGGCTATGTGCAAATGCATGGTATAGGTGTTTTGGCAGACTTGTACAAACTTGACTGTCTACCATTAGGCATTAGATCCAAATATGTGTGTGACCAGTCACAGTTAATATGAGTTACAATATTTTGTTGTGAACATCCAAGCAGGCTCCATTACTAGTTGTAGCACTCGGACACAAGTGCTCCTGTGAGGGCAGAACTGCCCTGTTAGCTATTTGCAAAAGTTTTAAGGTGCATTAATCTCACTTGAAGCTCTATGAATAAAGAAGAGCTCTCTCTAGATATTTATTTAGTTAATTTTCTTCAGACTTCAGGACTGATATGTTCTACTCAGATGCACTTTTTAGGTTTCTTGTTGGTTATCCCTCATGTTGTTGGTTATTAGATTGGCACTGCTGAATGGCAATTCGCATTATGATGCTTCAGACCATAAGAGGTTGAGATGAACTTTTTTATTAAATTCAGTTTTTTGTTTTTAAGATTTTGTTTCTATTTCCATTTGCAGTATTGTTTTTGTAGCATTATACAATAAAAACAATATATGCAAGCATGTTTGTACATGCACATGTATCTATATGTATTTATATATGTATACTGTAGTTAGGACTATTAAGGAACTTCCAGTATACCTTTTTTTCTTGCTGTCTTCCAAATGCACTCATTTTAGGTCTGGGTATGAGTGTGTTTATGTCTCTAGGGTGGCCATACTACAGTTGCCCCCAAACAAGACATTCATTTGTAAATAAAGCTGAGGTTTTGAATTCTAACTGCTGTCTATTGTATTTGAGAAGTAATGAAGTTTCTGCCTAGACTGGAGGCACTGACCTAGAAAGATAAACAGGGAGCACATGTTCGGTGCTTGTGAATTACTATTTGTGGTTTGCTTTGATAATTTTGGCCTTCATATAGAAGTAGTCACTTGTAGACAACTGGCAATTACTTTTGAGGCTGTGGGTATAATCCATTAATATCCCCTAATTTAATGCAACCATCCAAATCAAACATTCTTCTGTTTTTAAAAAAACCTGCAAGTAATGGAAGCTTCAGAACATTCATATGTGTAGTGTTAAGGTAGAAAAGTCTAAATTCTGTACTCAAAGACCTGGTAAAGTCCCAAGCTCATATTAATGCCATTTCAAGCTTCTGAGGGAATATTTTGACTATTTGCCATTGGCCCTGTTTCTTATGGGAAAGCAAGGAACTAAATTGGTGCCCGCTGGCTTTTAATACATCTTTTTAGGGGAGGTCAAATCTTGGGCCAAAGAAAATGGGGGACCCAACCCAGTGTCTGTGCCTAATGACATTAGCAGATGTAGTCTTCTGTTCTCTAGACACATCTATGAAGTCCTACAAATATCCAACCTGTCTAGTTTACTGTGGAAAATGGTGGTACTGGTGGGAAGACTTTCTGTGTGTGCAAGTATTTCTGATTAATCTGATATAGTAAATGTTATGTTTCCCAAATGAGGAAGCAGCGCTCTTCATTCCTAATTTGAAAGATTTTATGCCATGAGACCTGGAGAATATTGAGTATGGATTTCTTGTGTTATATAAAAAAATCAGACCATATTTCAGTGAAAATGTAGAACACTGTTCTTTCATTAGTCCATATTAGTTTCATTAATCCATATTAACAGAGTGTAAGAAATCTCATCAGCAAGTTACCTTACAACTGGCAAATAGATACAAAAGGATCCTCAAATCTGTCTTTCTCATTCAGGTGTTGGAGTCTTATAAATCTAGCCCATAAGGTGCCTTCCAACTGTGATCACTCTCATACAGCCAGATCAAGCCATAAATGACTTTGAAAAAGATCAGGCTGAGCATATCAGTTTAACATGGGCTGAGGACGCTTTAAACGGTTGCATTCTTCTCTCTGCTTTTAATTGCTTCTTTGTGCAGTCAGTCTGTTCATAATCTGTTTGTGGTGTTTATTAGTTCTGAATCTTAGTTTACTTAGCCTGTGTATAAGCTTTGTCTCCTTTTGGTACTGCTGCATCATATTTCTGAAGAATAAGATCATATTGGTATAAGAGGAAGCAATATGGAGGATCTCACTTTTGTATTTTTTCAGTCTTAATGTTCCCCCCAATGACAAGGAGAAATCACTAATAAATATAAATTTGATAACGTAGAAAACCTTTTGTTGAACAGTCTTGATTTCTGATTTGTACTAGTTTAAGTCATTCCATTTGCATACAAAAATAATCTCTCTTTTTCCCATCTGTTACATTATTGATTTACTTCTTTCAGGTGGTTATCTGCAGTGGTGCACACAAATGTTCATAGTTTAATATTGTCATTTTGAGCTGACTTCCTATAGTCTATTGATCATAAACCATGAAAAATTTAGGATATGTTTCATCATCTTTTAAAAGTTTATTACAAACTTTGGAAACCAATTGTAAGTGGGTTTCACAATAACGGATGCCTTTACATTCTTTTTTGATGCTCCATACTTTTGTGACACTTGATAAATATCACTCTGTAGACCAATAAATAGTAATTTGGAACTAGCTTAGACCGTGTTTGCTTTGTTTGGATAACTGAGTGTGTGTAATCATGCACACAGACATTCTGAGTCATAGCCTGCCAACTCAGATAGCAATAATTGAAAATGCTTCTTCCTGATGGCTGGCTTTATCTTGCCACAACTGAAATCAGTAGGTAGTTTTAGCACACTCCTCCTGGTTGGCAAGTACCATGACAGATGGTGTTAACTAGGAGCCTTCATGGTATGCTCAGCAGGTGAACCAAATATTGACCTGCAGTCTTTGGGATGGCCTTCAGAAGATGATACATTGGAAATAGACTGAGAGAGTATCACTTATGCTTTAAAATGTCTGCTAAGTCATCTCAATGCAAGGGTTAGTTTGAATTAGTATGTATTAGGTCCTCCACTAAAACTTGCTTACTGTGTGCAGACAGAACTCAAATTATATGCAAAACTGGAGTACAGCAAAGACAAAGTCTGGTATGAGTTTGAATACATGTTTGTCTTTAGTAAAAGGCAAATACTCTGAAAAACATGTTACCTGCAATGATCAGTATGAGACAACCAAGTCAGTACAGCTGAAGTCCAGCTTGCTTGTCTGTTCATCTGTGAAAATAGCCCCTTTCTATCTGTTGGTGAATAAAATAGCATGCTTCCCCTTAAATACAGTACAGGACAATGAAATGCATCAGCCTTGCTTTCTAGATATGCAGTCCCTCTCACAGCTCTGAGGAGCTGCTTCTTAACAAATAGTTCTGGACACCATTATATGCAAAGGTAGGCAACGATTTGGAAGGAGTTAAGAGAACACTAACAAAAATTATTAAGAAGTTAGAATGATGAATGTTCTATGTGAGGAAAGAGTAAAAGAAATATAAATAGGTTGGCTGGCTGACATATTCTGACTGACTATCTGGGGAAGCTTCATGGTAGTAACATCTGTTAGACTTATAGACATGACTGTCAATAATCAGGGAAACTGTCTCTAAAATTGTTGTCCATAAGGACAAACTAGCTCTTGTCCTGGGTTATTCCATAGCAAAAGTACTCAGGTGACTTAAAGCCAGACAGATCACTAGGAGCTGAGACTTCATTTTACTACACTGATGAACTGGTGAAGGCTTGAGGTCCTTGCCTTTCCAGTTGGTACTTCTAGTAAGAATGAGAGGAAGACCTGCTGTCATACCTCTGTGATGCAGAAAAAGGCAAAGGACTTTATGTCATTGTAGTGGTGTCATCAACAGATGGGGAACTTCAGAAAAAGTCTCTGAAAGACTAGTGTTTGAAGGACTAAACCCATTAAATGGGAAGGAAAGTGGTCTTTAGCTTGAGAACACAATTGAGCAGCCCAGTATTAAAGGACTGAAGGATTACTGATCCCATACAGAGCTGACAGCATATTTTGTGACTTTTTATTCTTCCAGAAGGGAAAGACTGTTTCTTGATCAGAAACTCTCAAGTGTTTTAGTAGCAAGGGAAACTGGGGCTTGAAATTATAACACAGTTTCCCTATGCTGTATCAAGGCAGGGTGGGGGCTTAAGATCTGAAGGGGGAACAGCCACACTTGATGCTGGAGGGTAAGAATACTTTACACTTTCCCTTTGGGAATGGTGGAAGCCCTATTAAAATGAGTAATTTTAAATTTAGACTGAATGAAGCACTTGAGAATTTACTATGGGGAACAATCCAGTATTGGCAAGAGAATGAATGTAATGACCTAATACTGTAAAGATTGTCTATCTCTGTTTCCTGTAGATCTATGAAATGTCTGACTTTTGCAGGATTTGATTCCAATGTGACCACCAGGAAACAGAATGAGGAAAGTTTTCTTATTCTTGGTGTGGGTGTAATGTTTCCATGTTTCCTTATGGCAGCCCTAATCTAAATGATCTGAAATCCTTGAGCACAAAGCCTTCAGGTTTAGCTGGGGCAGGTTGCAAACTGCTGAGCCCTGCTAAACATCCTCATAGCTGCAAAAGGCACAGGGTTCTTAAGCTTTTATTCGAATAGGCTGTAGCTATTATTAAAATAACCTTCAAGTGTTGACTCAAAATCCCTTCACACTTTGCTAAAATTGTCCTGAAATTTCTGTCATTCTCACTAATATGTTTCATTTTCCATCCCACATGCTGTACTTAGCATTGTGAGAATTTCTCCCTCTTCTACCTGCTGTATATTAAAAAAATATTGGTGCCATTTTCCTAAAACAAATAAGTAAAGTGGAATTTTCCCTTTGATCATTTTCTCTGTTCTTATTAAAAAGTACATTGCATTTAAAGCTGCCTCTTGTCTATTGTTGTTTAAATGACAAGTCCAGATCAGGTGCTTTAAAAGTTTGCAGTTACAAATGGAAATGTCTTTAACTATTTATAATTATCTTTGTTTAAATTGTCTTCACATGTAGAAGCAAGGCAAGTGAGGCACAGAAAACAGTGTCTTGCTAAAAAGTCAGTGTTTTTGTGAAAGGATACATTCTTATCGAGGACTGAGAAAGTCTCTCTCTCTTCCCCCCTCCCTCCCTCCCTCTCTCTCTTTTTCTCTCTCTCTTTTTTTCCCCTTCAGCATATGAAATATTTACTTGTTAGGCAGTATCAGGAATACCCATTTTCCATAGTGCTGTACCAGCCCAACCCATCAATGTGCTGGTTAATTAAGTGTGACCTAAACCAACTTGACTTGAGCTCTGCATTAAATGCACAAAACCCATTTGAGCTGACCAGCAGCAGAAGTGGTACTCAGAGAAATTGAAAAGGATTTCTCCCAAATGCTTTCTACTTACTTACAGCACTCAAGTAATGGCTGAAGATTAGCATATGACATGACAGATTACATTAAGTCATGTCTTTCCAGTGCTTTATGACAGCACTATCACATTAGCTTCTTAGCACTGGCACATCGAGGCATGCAAATGTTTTCAGACCCTCTTATTCAAATCTACAAGCTGACATGGCAGCCTTGATATGATTATTAGTCATTTGAGAGACTTTAATTCACGTCATCAGATAACAGGTTCTGCTAAAAGGTTAGAAAAACTGTCTGCTTTTAATGAAGCCCTCAAAAAAGACCCTCAAAAACCTTACTGCTCACAGAGAGCCTGATTTGACTTTATTGACAAGATCCCCCTAAGAATGAACTTGAGTTGAATAAGTAAGCAGGCATCCTGAGCAAAAAACCACTGACTCCATTTAAAAATTGGAGCGAACTGGGTTGAAGTCCTATTTTTCCACCTCCCATTTTCTTCTTCTGGTTTTATCCTAGCTTTAAAGACAAGGTGCTCTGTCTGGAAAATGTTTTCAGTATATGATGTTGAATGAGGAAAGATGGGGCAAGGACTGGTCTGATACCTTAGTGGCAGACTTTCATTGTTATACTGAGTGGAGGGTCACTGCAGCTTACCACAAAGGGTTAACTGATGGTATCTTCTCACAAAGAGCTGTGCAGCACAGTTATAAATTCTGTTTGCGCTCTTTTAGTCTGCATCTATTAACATGACTTCATATTCAGATACTATTTTATGTTAAATCATGGTGAATCTGCATTCCAATGGAAATATGTTGTAAATTAGTCACCCATAGATCAGTGGCACTTGGCACAGGCTTTGGTCTGTTTCAGATGAAGGAGGGATGAGTGAGGTGAGAGGTGATGTTTTTCCTGGGCAGTTAGAAAGGGAAGGAGGGCTTTGCTGTTAAAAGGGATACTTGTTGCTAGAGCAGTGATTTCTCTTTGCAGAAGGCATGCAAAGATGGTGCTGATCCCAGCCAGCATTGCCCCCAGGCCAAAGATACGTGTCACAAAATTGCAGAGAAAAGAGTCTGAGTTCTTAAAATCCTTTTGGCATCAGTGTTGCAGTGGCCTCTGCATCAGTAGAGCCTATGTCAATGTAGTACTGCCCAGACTATGCCAGACTTCCAGAAAGGTACCAGTGTCTCTATACCTGGAGCTCATTGCAGGCTTTTGTTACCTGATCCCTTACCCTTCCCTAAGGAGGAGGCTAGAGTTTGCTTGTAAACTTTCTAAAGCATCTAGTTTAGACATCACTTTGCTTATGCTTCAGACTTTCTCTAGAGCCTTGCTTGGTTTGCCTCTCAGCAATATGCTAACTTGGAAAGTTGTAAAGAAATGTGCTTGGGTTCACAGACATAGTGTATTTAAGCTAATTGTTGCAGTTAACTTTAATTTTTGTCCCAGTTCTTTGAAAAGCCATTTCAGAGTCGCTAGTATAGGACTCATGCTTTGGTTATTTGGACATGCGTAGTCTGAGTTTGAGACAAGCGATTGACTGCAGCCCATTCACCTTGGTGTAAAAGACCTAGTTTGTATCACCTTTCATGTTGCCTCTCAATGTCACCTCTACAGCACACATGCTCCAGTAACTCTGTTTTTGTTCCTTCTGAATATAAATGTGCCAGGTGCAAAACAGCTATGTCCTCTATATTGTCTCACTAAACCTTCCCATCTTCATTTGCCTTTGCCACTCCTGCAGCTTTGGTCTCAGTGGCCCTCTCAGATCCAATGAACTTACTCTGCTGCTTTTTCCACATCTTCCAGCTCTTTTTTTTTTTTTAATCTGAGGAAAATCGACTGCTGTAAATACTACCAGTCTAATCTGGCTGTACTTCATCCCATTTCCTAGGGGTAAATTGACAGGATGAGTGACAAGGCAGTGGGGCACCAGCTCCTTTGGTACTGCTCCCACCCTCTTTCGCAAGAGCTTTTCTGTCCTTAACCACAGCTTCTCATCACAAGACTCTTCTGTGCTTTGCCAGTATGGATCAACCTTCTTTTGTGTCTGCTTCACCGATTCTCCATCTCCTCTCACATCCATCTTAAAATGCATCTTTCAGCCTTGCTTATGCTTGTTAATTTCTCTCTCTCATTGGATTTATGATCAAGTACTTTAATTTATCAATCATACAATGTCTTTAACTGTGTTATGTAATTTAAGCCATTTTTTTTATATAACTTTGTACAGTGTTTTGGGCCACAGTTTGTATGAAGGCTACTATACAACATAGTTACTGTGCTGTATTCTAACCAGATTTTTGCATCTTTTTTCTCTGAAACAGTTACAAAAATTCTTCAATTATTTTTTGTTATGTCATTGCTTATAAATTACTTTGCTCATAAATTAATTTAGACTTTGGTCCTGCAAATTCTTCCACATGAGTTCTCCCACTGAGCTTGAAGGAGATTGAAAAGATTTAGGCCTGTTTATGGGATGCTTTGGCAACTGGCAATATAGGCCAATGAAAACAGAGGGGTTTAGAGGAGCTCTCAGGTGCATTGTTGAAGCTTCCTACCTAAGGCAAGAATAAAGGGATGCAAAATTATGATAAAAGGCAGGATGTAACTGTAGCAATAGCTTTTCCTTATCATGGAATAAACATATGGGCTTTCTTACCACAGGTTATCCTTGAAGTTGTAAACCAGATTAGGTAAAACAAATGAACAAAAAGGGTCAATATCCATATGTATGTATGTCAATAATAAGTATTAGTAAAGATAAAAATATATAATTGCTGTGAGTCCTCATAGCATATGGAAAATTACTCCCAGAAGTGATCCTTATGGGATTTGGCATGAACTAGCCTGGCTGAAGGCTAGCCATCCTTTTAAGTCATCCGTCATTTCACTGTGGCTGGGTACTTGCTGTGAAAAGGAAGTTCTATATATCTTCTCCTGCAGCTCTACCAGCAGCAGAAACCTTAAGCAATCTGTTACTGCACTGTGTGGCACTGGGTGTTGAGAACCCACCCCTTGGATTCAGCACCACCACCCCTCTGTCGGTGGATGTGTTGGTGCCGGCATAAGTCTTGAGTCTTCATTCTGTGCAGTCTGGCACAATCCCAAAGCCAAAATGGCTCCATCCTGCTTTATGGGTTTATTTCAGTAGTAGAGGGAAATAACAGGAAATGGCTTCTAAACTGGAGGTTCCAGTTGCTATCCCTTCAGCTCCAGTCCCAGGAGGGTTTAGCATAGCTGCTGACTGTATTAGGACGTGTCTGACCTGCTTGCATCTCTTCTGTAGACATATTCCTGATCCTCATTTGCCTTTTCTGAAACACATCAAGTAGAAGATTGGGATTAGAGAAACACAAATTATTCTAAAAGCCCTGCTGAGTCTCTGAAATTTTGCATGTAGTTCTGTACTTGCAGTTATTTCCATCTTGTAGTTTAATACAAGCTAGAAAATCCATACTGCTTTGCTCCCCTCTGCCTATTTCTTCTGCAAGGAATACATGTTAATCAATAAAGAATCTGCCCCCCCCCCTTCATTACTTCTAGCCTCCTGCCATACTTATTCTTTTGTACACAGATTATGAACAATTCCAATGTCTCAAAATTATTTTAAATGTAATTTAGACTAGAATGCTGGAGAGTGACAAATGCCAGTGAGTTGAGAGGGTTTGTTCACCAGAGGCTGCAATCTCTTGTGACAGCTAACTACAGCTCTAATCTTCATTTGCACTCTCCCAGTCCTGTAACAGATTGCATTTCTCTCACCCTTTTTCTCTCTCTGTGTTATTAATTCTTCACCTTTAAAAAGATTAATACCTTTCAAGAAATGGACTTGTGTGCTGATTCAACTGTTCTGAGTGCTAATATATGGAGCCCACAGCACTGAGAACAGCAGTTTGATATCCACCACCTGATGGACCTTGATGTACAGCCACTGTTATCTCAAGTTTTCATGGTTTGTGAGGCTTAACACTTACCGTACTTGTGTACAAAGGTGCTGCTAGTGGGAATGAAGCAATTGCTTTAGGAGTTGAGAGAACTACAGGATAGTTTTAGATTAATCCTACCTCCTAGTTGTACATTTCAATGTTGAAGGGCTGACCTCAGTACCTGGATTTCTTGTCAACAAAAAAGCTCTCAGTGTCCTGTGTGAGGATCAACACAAATATAAGGTGTGATAAAAGGGAATGGCAGAGGTAAGTGGCAGGAATAGCAGGAATCACTTAAATTTGGCCTATCCCAGAACAGATTATGATGTTGACTTCACAAGGTATCAGCTCTTTCTCATTACATTATGCTATTGCTGATATAGAAGTATTTCAAGTTGTCTGTCACTGAAGTCTTCTAAGTATGAATTTGTTAAAATCCCCATCTTTAAAAGCTGGCATTCAAATATCCTTTAGCAGTCTAGCAATCATGACAGTAATAATTCTCATTATGACTGATACCTAAATTTGTATAAAATAATGGTTTTGTTAAAAATCAACTTTGTGTTGTTGTTATACTCATTTTCATGTCCTGACTGGTCTTGTGTTCTTCAGACACTTTATTTTCTAATTATTTAATAATTCTAGAAGTTTAAAAAGTTATGCTACTAAAATTTGAAATGAGTAGCTGTGTCGTGGTTTAACCCCAGCCAGCAACTAAGCACCACGCAGCCGCTCACTCACTTCCCCCCCCCGCCCAGTGGGATGGGGGAGAAAATCAGGAGAAGAAGTAAAACTCGTGGGTTGAGATAAGAACGGTTTAATAGAACAGAAAAGAAGAAACTAATAACGATAATGATAACACTAATAAAATGACAGCAGTAGTAATAAAAGGATTGGAATGTACAAATGATGCGCAGGGCAATTGCTCACCACCTGCCGACTGACACCCAGCCAGTCCCTGAGCGGCGAAACCCTGCCCCAACTTCCCAGTTCCTAAACTAGATGGGACGTCACGTGGTATGGAATACACTGTTGGCCAGTTTGGGTCAGGTGCCCTGGCTGGGCATGAGAAGCTGAAAAATCCTTGACTATAGTCTAAACACTACTGAGCAACAACTGAAAACATCAGTGTTATCAACATTCTTCACATACTGAACTCAAAACATAGCACCGTACCAGCTACTAGGAAGACAGTTAACTCTATCCCAGCTGAAACCAGGACAAGCTGGCATTTCAGGAAACAGCTTAATAGCACAGGGCAGTTCCAGGAGCATTTTAAGGGAATATAAAGAGAGCCCAAACTAATGCAACTTCTGAGCAATTATCCTTTCTCCTTTGGTGTGTTCCATCTATTCACCATCCTGGACTGTCTTACACATGCATCTTTCATTTTAGTCTAACTGTCCTTCATACATCAGTTCTGAGGCCTTGTCTGAATTAGGACAGATGACTTTCAACTCCATCCCACAAGATATGAACAGATGTATTTTAACTAGCTGACCTTAATATGATGTGTATTTCTATACACATATGTATATGTGTATACATATGTGTGTATTTCTATACCACCCAGTTCCGTGCTATGTAAAGTTATTTGAGCTTTAAACAAGCTTCTCTGAGCATATTGGACTCGCTGAGTGCTGGACAATCATGGGTTATGTATTTCTTATGCTGAATGGCCTCAGATATCCCAACAAACATTGCTTTCTGAAGTACAAACATACTACATACTTCAGATTGTATCAGACTTATTTTAAACATGAATTAGCTGGTAGATGTGGTGCCTAAACTGCTCTTTAACTGTCCCTTTAAAATATATGCTTAAATCCTAGGAAGTATGACTGAATTTGATTTAGCATTTGGTCTTAAACTGCAGTTCTTTTTGGACATTGTTAGTTTTAAAGTGAGCCAGTAATTGGGTTTTCCTCATGTGACAGAGGATCTCAGAATGAAGTTGCTCTGACAAATATTGTGGGCATTATATTTTTATAGCATGAAACCTTACCCTGTTGTCACTGAAGTCAAGGGTATCCATCTATTTTACTGAAGAGTGGAAGCAGCCCCACAGCCAACAGGGCTTTAAGACAGCTTAGCAGAAATAATTCCTTGGCCAGGTGGCATTGTCCAAAATACTCTTGGCAAAAGGAGCCAATTTAGAAAGCAGCTCAACACTTTTTCTTGGTGATGTAGTATGACATATTTGATAAATGGATGTGTAATTAGATGAAGCTTATATGACCCAGAGTTGAAATTAGCTATAGACCTTAGAAGTAAACCAATATTGATACATCTCTAGAGAGAAAAGATTGCCATATTAATGGTAGGCATTCTGTGAATATATCTGTGCATGCCTATAGGCCCATATAGTGTGTGTAAACACACACATGTACATGCTATGCTTCTACTCTGTTGGGAAGATATCATCTTAAGGTCAGTAGAGGGGGTACTTACCTTTATAAGGCACTTGTCTGTGCCTGTACTTTATGTCTTCTAGTATCTCTTGAAACTCTCTCTTCAATACTCTCTGCCTTACCATGCTGCCCATGTGGTAAAGATTTCAAAAGAAATTACTGTGTGATGGTAGGAACTGTGTTCTGCTCTACGTGGGTCCTTGTACAGAAACACAGTAGAAACTTTATCTGAGGTAGGCAGATCTGTTTCATAGGATATGCCATCCTTTGCTTTTGCTTGGCATACCTCTGAAGCCAGCAGGCACAAAGGACTCTTGGTAATGTCTTCCTGCAGTTGTAAAGGAGCCTGAGCAGTAGTGCTGGCAATGAGGATGCCTGGGCGTCACCATCCCTGCACGTGCTATGTCTGAGCATGTTTAATGGCACCAAACAGCCTATCTTCTATCAGATAAACTGAAAATATATAAAAAAAAACCAACCCAAAAGTCTTTCCAGGGTTGTTTGGATTTTCTTTTTGGTTTGAGTCACAAATGTCGCTTAGTTGCTCTGTCATTTCTTATTTGCTTTAATAAGCCTTATTTGGGGATTTATATGTAATAGCATCAATGTAGTGTTTTAAGGGGAAGTGTTTAATAAGGAAAAAAAAAATATTTTTTCTTATTTATTCTCAAGATTGTGTAAAAGATGTGTGGTTTAAAAAGAACCTGGAATTCTGAGTGACACTTCCTGTTTGAAGGCGATCCATTAGAGTAGAACAGGCAGTCACTGTGGAAACTCTCGTCACATGATGCTAAAATTTTACACAAGTTCAAAAATGATAGGGGAAGATCAGAGCTGACAGGCTGGAATCCATCAAGGATTATTGTATACAACTCTAGTGCTGGTATCTCTGCTGGGAAAGTATTCTGGAGAAATGTCACTACATGCTTACCTCTATTTGTGTGTTTTTCAGTGTCTGCTGGACATTATTAGAGTAAGGATATTTGACTGGATGGATCTTTTACCTGTCATGATTCTATTTTTAAATACCTCAAAAAGAAAGAAGCCTGGAGAAATAACCTTATTGTAGTAAAATATTTAATGACTTATTTATTCTTGTCCTCAGCACCAGAATGATGGCAAGATAGACTCTCCTATGTGCTAGGCTATGTCTATCCACAGGGTTCTTGGAAAATCTAAATGATGACTGTATTAGAGATGTGACTTTTTGAATTGATAAATTGTATTCAGACCCTAAGAAAGAAGGTGTTGCTGGTATGGAGAGATACATTACTTTATTTCAATAGCAACCATAAGCCAGAGAGCTATTAGAGCTCTATTGTTTGACAATGGACAGTGTTTTCTGCTAAAACCAAGCAGAAGGTAGTCAATGTGGTCACCTAACAATAGGGCTGTTTGTTCACATCTAAGGAACTGCTGGTTTAACTCTATCCCATTCCCTTCCAGGCACAATGTATTGGTGAAATTCTAAGGAGACACCCACTGTAACCACTGAGAGGGGAAGAAGAAATAAGGGTTAATCCTCTACTGCTCAGAGAGAGTCCCTAAACACAGTTGTACAACAGTGGGGATAACAGACCAAAACAGCATCCTGTCAGGTAGGTGGACCTCATGATTAGATGGAATGGTCCAAAGGAGACATGGGTCCCTGCCCACTTACTTAAGACAGAAGATACCCCCCATGATCTTCAGCTGTAGATTCTTCTCATATTTTTAGGCCCAGGGAAGGACAGATATTAGAGAGACAAACTCACAGGGAACTAGCAAATGGCTGTAATCTGGGCTGTAAAGAAAGAGTGCTGTAGAACAGAGGAGGAAGGACTTGCTGCTGGGAAAGGCTGAAATAACCAAAATACACCACTAAACATGACTTAGAGGCCACAGCAGAAGGGAACCCCTTCCTTCCCATTTTAGCAATTCCCAAGTGTTTAGTAGTAGTTCATTCACCTCCTGATAAAAATCAGGAGATTTGAGGTAACACATTTTATGAGGCTTGTTAAAAGTTGACAAAAAAAAAAAGTTGGCCTCTAGCACAACATGTTGCCAGCTGAAAGAAACAAGTGTGAGAGGAAGATGGGTATTAGAGCTCCTTGGAGAGGAGAATCTCAAGGGTTTTACAGATACCAGGTCTCAGTCGAGAAGGACCATGGTGAGACAAGAAGAGAGATTCTGTGATAGCTATGAACCAGGTGCTCTGGGAGGATGAAAGTCTGAAGGACATGCTGATGCCTGCAAGGGCTGGCTAGAGGACACAGTCAGTCAGCATAGCTGGTAGTAGATGCCTGCCGAGATAAAAAGTATGGAGAAAATCAGATAAAAAGCATATTTAAAATCTGCTATGTAACAGTTAGCATGTTGTAATGCCTGTTTTTTAACCACAGGCAGACTTTAAACTGAGCTGGTTCTTACTGGATGTTGACATTTTTTTGCATGGTTGTTAGAAGTTTGCATTGGCACCCTTTAAATTGTAGCTGGATTCTGGATAAACAAAATGCTTCTGTTTCTAAGCCTGCTAAACCCTTTAACTTCATAAATATTAGCATTCATCTTGCTGCTTCTCCTTCTGCTCCTGTTAGTCTGTGTTTGCATATGTGTAACCACCACACACTCACCAAAATATACTACCTCAAAAAGTGATTCAGCCCCATAATTGTGCCCTGAGGTGCATAGCTGAACATTCACCTCAGAAAAATGAACAGTTCTAGTAAGTGAGCTTGTGTGCATCATATACAATCAATCCTCTTCAGAAGACTTGATGCACTTAGAGCAAAATGTTATGCTGCTTTGTTGAAACTCAGTGTATGTTCATAAAAGTATCTGAGTAATGGTTTTGAGAGGTCCTTTAAGATATTCATTGGAAAAAATGACCAAAATTTTGGAGGAAAAGTAGTTGCATTTCCATATATGTAAATGAAAAAAATTTTAAAGAACTGAAGTTTTTAAAAAACTATAAATTATTCAACCCATTCCAATCATCAGTACATACAATTATGTGAGTGATGTATGATACATATAAGAAACTTAGCTGTAACAATGCTGGTAGTTTTTCATAAGAAGGCTTCTTTAGATTGCTCATTTGAGACTGAAGACAAACCTCTGGGTTAAGAAATGCATTAAGTTTCGAGTAGGTAGTTCGTTAGAAATTCTGTCCATTCAGAATACACGGTATATAGCATAATGCTCAAGCTTGGCTTAAGGCTCCATACGATTTACAAAACAAAGTTTGACCATAAATGTTATGATAGTTTTATAGTCCTGTTTTTGTAGGAACATTAACTTGCCAATCTGTTCTATTCATGCATCTGTACCCATAGGTGTAATTCACTTGTAAATATATATGAAATCAACTCTATAAGTTTGAGTTTCTTACAAGGTGTTTTTATTCAATGGGTATCAAAGATTTTTGAGGGAAGTCAAGTATGATCATTGTCTCTACTTTGCAGGTGGGGAACTGAAACTAAGGAAGGCTTTGTAGATTTGCTGAAGACCTAAAAGTAGTTCTCAACACTGAGTGGTGATTTTCTGAAAAGCTTTTGACAGTATGTGACAAACCATATCCGCTGAACATTTGTGCTCTGGTCTCTCCAAAACTTTGTTAGAAGTGTGCTATCACCCCAGAAAACTCCAATCTACATAGGAACAGATCTGCAAAGTGTTAGCTGGATTGATGTTTTGTTGAAGTTCAGTTGGAGGTTTTGTAACTGAAGTTAGGGGTGGAAGGCAAACTCCTGTTTTTCACGTGAAGATGTTTACATCAATCCATAGCAGAGAAGAGGCAACTGGCGATGATAAAATAATAAAAAATATAAATATTTTTAGATCCTGGACTTATTGTAAATCTTATGCAAAATGAAAACCCTGCACTGTAGTTTCCTTACTTGCTGGACAATGTGTATGTTGCCCAATACACATATAGGCCAGAAGTGTATATATGTATGCATATAGATGCAAGTGTGAGTATAAAATATACGCATGTGCCTCCATGCATGTACTTTATATTTTATGATCCATCCTTTCCTTTCTCTCTTTGTAGCAAATCATAATCCACATTTTTCCCTTTGTTTCTTGGGCTGCAGTTTTAAAGCAACCTTCATGGTCGTGGGTTTTGCTTTTACAGCATTTTCTATAGTACCAACTGCAGTTAAGTGGGTTTTTTTGCTAGTCTCAATTAAGCTTTTCAAATAATCCCCATTACTTTTCAGAAATAATTCTTACTATCACTTTTTATTATTTAAGTGTGATGAGTATGGAACTGTTGAACCTGCAGCATCTGTGGTGCTAAGATTAAAAAACTGCAGATTTTGTCTGCCCTTCAGAACAGGCACAGTTTGTTCTGATGAGATCCCATCCAGGAGTTACGCGTTAGTTTAGTCTTGTTTATGAGTAGCCAGTAGCTTTCACACAGATATGTATAGATGATGGGCTGGACTACTAAACTAGGTCTCAAGGCAGCATCCACAAGATAAGTGGAAATGATTGCTCTAAGTCGCCTTTTCTTGCCTGTCTTGAAGTTGATCCACATCTATGTGAATAATTACTTATTAAGCTAAGATCAGCAGGTAAAATGGTCTTCACAGAAAATGTTCTGTCAGCCAGTGATTTCTGGAATACAACCCTTGCCCTGATTCACAACCCTGAAGAATGTAAGAGAGGTTGGTTTAGAGGTAATAAAACCTTCAAACTCTTGGCTGTGGTGAGGAAATTTCCCTTTCCCACTGTGGCATTTTTCTAGCTACTCTGTGTTGCTCAAGCCAGCTGAAGAGCAGCGTGGAATATTGTATATTAGAGTACATTATGCTCTTGAGAAAGTTATCTTGTAGCTGAGATCCAAACCAAAGGGACATTATAAAATATAGTCATGACACTGTGTACCAGGTTTATGTGTACAAATCTTCATAACAAACAGCAAATGGGGAAATTAGTCATAAAAATCCAATTTACCAATAATGGAGTTTGTACCTGTAAACTCTTGAGCACCACTTTTAAAATGGCCACTGTAATAAAAACCGAGTAATCAGATTGGATGAAAGCATTGGTAGTCAGTTTTTCTAGTAAGCTTTGGTAAGGAATGTCTGTGCTCATGTTCAGTGTATAATAGGACATTGTGGTATTGGTACAGTCCTGTTTCTAGCAAAGAGTTACACTCAGTTGGGTCTGGTTCCTCTGTGTCTTCATTCAAAAAAAAATGTTAAGAAGCGGAACAAGAGCATTACAGTGAAGCAAAGCATAAGGACATTTCAAAATTCTGACAGGTCATCTTTAGTAATTGATTGTATTATAGCTGGTTTTGGTTAATTTCTTCTAAGCTTCTGACTTGCCATCCTTTCTTGAGCTCCGTGGGTGAAGAATGTGTGATAGGCAGGCTGGGTACAGGTAAACAGAAAAGACAGGGTGTTCCCCATGCATCAGTGTTCTCTGTGGAAATGTTTATTTTACTTAGTGTGACTTATTTTGGTGTCAAGGATTTGTTAATGTGGTTCTGAGGATAATCAGTTTGGGCAGAAGTTAGTGTGGGGGGGGAGAAGTAGATTTTAAATGTCAAGTTATATTTATAGAAATTGCAGCTTAGATTACATGTAATTGACAGTGTCCTTTAGATTGACAAGTGAGATAGGATCATCTAATTTTCAATAATCTTTTATGTTTAAGGCGTTTCTTTAATGGTTTGGATTGCAGTTTAAAAATAGAAAGCCTGTGCATGTGCTTTTGCTTGCTAGGGTACTGCAAACTTGATTTCTGAGGTTGCTGACAGCTTCTGAAAGATTTAGGAACTGTCAGCAGGAAACATTCCCATAGAATCTGTACTGTGAACTTTTTCTGGAAAAACAGCATCATTTAGCAGGTAATATATCTGCAATAAAAATACAGTTATGCAATAATGGCTCATTAATATGGTAAATCATAACATGGTCTTTTCTATTCAATTTAAAAAGGAACTTGTGGAAAGACATAAGTTCCTACTCAGCTAGTTGGTGAACTTGGTTATTTTTGTATATTGGTTTTTAAACTTTGAAATAGCTATTTGATTTGTATGGGAGATAACATTTAGTCATGACATTTTACTTCTGCATAAACAGATTTCCATTTGAGTTTAGGTTAGTACAATGGGATTTTTTCTTTTTTTTTTCCCTGTTGTTTTCTCCTTTTTGAATTTGCTAGGAACTGCTGGAGTACATTGTTTGGTATGTGACTGCTAATTTATCCTTTATGTCTTTATGATCTTGTCAGTGCCTCATGTCTTCCGTAGTTTTTCTAATCTAAAATAATCCCAGTGAAATCCTTTGATTGTCTGTTTGGACCTGATCCACTTCTAAAGCAGGAATGTAATGGGCTTTATGGCACTTACTTGGAAGTAATTTATCCAACAGAGTGAATATAGATACTTGTTTTAATAAGAATATGCTTTATGGTAAGTGGGGACGGCTATTTAATTAGCCAAAGGGAAAGTAGTTCATGATACAATCTGTTCCAATCATCTTGGACATTAAACAAAAAGTCAGACAAAGTTATTTATATGCATGCACTTTATTTGCAGTTGTTTTCTGTTAACCTCTTGGTAGAACTTTACAGCATTATCTGGATAAAAAAGAGTGGATCTGTATTTCTTAAAAAAAACCAAACAACTGTAAACAGGAGTTTCGCTTATTGCTGTCAGTGCTTCAAGTGTTTATATATTAAAGCAGTTGACAGTGGCAGCAGTGCTCAGTTTATCCTGGATAATACGCTCTTTCGACATTTGGTGGTTTACATCTTTCTGGTGTGAAGGCTGATATAGGATGCTATAAAAGCATTACACTCTTCTTCTTTCTAATGTGGATTTTTTCTATTGCCTTGAGCTGCCTACTGCATGGATAAATAAGATGTATTTCTGAAGCATAAGGATTCCCATGCAGTGCTGTAGAAGCTGCTAGGATTTTAGGAGGGATTAGAGCAGCATTTGAAAACTAAATGGGGACACGCTTCCTTCAGTTCTTCTGATTGTATTGAGTGCTGGACATTTACATGATTTTGTGTTATAATTTGTTATTAGTAGGAAATGTAGTTATAAACCTATCAACAGCAAAGCAAAGAAGGAACACTGTGCAGACTTTAAAGCGTTCTGTTATTTTTGAATAATGAAATACTTAATTGTCAAAATGTGCTAACTACAATGCTTCATTTTCCTGCACAATTGTCTTTGTTTAAGGAACTAATCCAAAACCTATTTGATTTGATTTAGAACCTCCTATGGACTCCGGTGGTCTTTAGTCATGCCTCAAGGAAGGAAGTAAGTCTCATATATCCAAACAAAGTTGGAGCTATTGCAAACACAGGGCACTGTTGAAAGGTCTCTCTGAATGGGCTTAAGGTGCTTGCCCTAACATTATCAGTGGCTCTAATAGAAATTTTCAATTGGTAATTTCTCTTCCCTGACCACCATTTTGTCTTTAGAAAATTTTCCAAGGTCTTTTCACTCAAGCAGATCACCAGGATGTCCTGAATAACTGATTTCATTGCAATTTGTCAGTTCACAGGAGCCTATCCAGCATTTTGTGTAGTAAAGTCTTTATTGTGCTGAGCAGCCACGGTATTTTCTCAGCATTATGATAACAGACACAGATATCAAACATACTCATTCAAGAGGAATGCCTGTGCTAATAGGAGTGAAGAAGTCCTAGGGCTAAGTTTATTTAGTGCAAAGAAAAATATCAAAATTAAGGAAGGGCTTTTCTTGCGGCTCCAGTTTCCAACCTCATTCACAGTAAGTTGGAAGAGTTTTTGATATAAGACAGCGGGTAGTGTGTGCTGATAGTTTCCCTGCTCTTCACAAATATGCATCACCAGCTGGTTTATATGATGCTGCTTGTTCCCATGAAGTCAATGGTAAAACTGGGATATTAAGCAAATATGGGCCTTGTACACACAGAAGTTATGACATAGCCTGGAAGCTACTTAAAGCCAACAGACTCATGGCTTCCTCCTTGTCACTGCATGAAGTCAGAGAAGAGCAACTATTGGAAGTTGTATGGGTATCTTGAACAGATCATTTTATTCAGCCATGTGATGCAAATGAAAGCATCATGGTAAAGGGTAGAGATGTTTTGTTTGGGTCATGTTATAATGCATTCTCATTTTAAATCAATTTAGCAACTCAGTTTTGGCAAATCACCGGTAGGTTACTCACCAGTATCAGAGACTTGTTGCTGTGTCCAGTCCTAGCATGATACCAAATGTTGAACAGAGCTTGAGCTGTCTATTAAAATTACATTTTAAAATGAAAGCAAAAAATTAAAACAGCAGTTTATTATATACAAATAGTAAATGCCCCAAAACCCAGAGGAAAACCTGTCTGAACTTCCTAGACCTGATTGTCTAAGGCCTGTTTTCTGGAAGGTGCTAATTGCCTCCTAAGGGATGCCAAATGGTCTCAAATCCCATTGAATTCAATGAACTCCAATTGATGTATTTCAGTGAATTCCTGATGAAGTCAGCCCTCTGAGCACTACAGACTCAAGGGCTCTCAGCAGTATTCAGGATCATGTCCTACATGGACAAACAAAACAATGTTAGTACAGTGTCCTGGATGACAACCAGGGAGGTTAATAAATCAAGAACATCAATTAGGAATTGTGTAGCTGCACTGCTCAATTACGCCTTCATTGTTTGGAGACAGATGCATCTTTAACTTTGTGCACTGTGAGTAGTCCCATTGATTTAGATATAGGGAACTATTCGGTGTCTACAACTGAATATGCACCTAATTCCTTGCAGGGCTAATGCCTGAGGGGTTTAATCCCAGCAGATTTAAGAGCAGGGATGGCACAGTTGACAAGCTGTCTGCTCTTCTCCCATCAGCTAGACAGCTGAGCTTCCTCAGGAGCTGCTGCTCCACCACTGCTGTTAACAGCTTGGAGCCCATTTTGTGGACTCCAGTGGTTCAGGTGCTGCTGCAGAGGTAGCTCAGCTGTGCATGCAGGGGTTAGAGCACATAAGCATGCATGTGATAATGTCAATGGTAAACCCAGGGTTAAAAGCGCCCTCCCTTTGCAAAGCTCTGAGGTGGAACGATGTTTCCAGGGTAGATACGGACGCTTAAAAAAAAATACAGCAAACACTTCTTAGTACCTCTCTGGAGCTTTTGGGACTTAAATCACTTAGCCCATATTGGCAAATTCAGCTTTTCAACCTCCCTGTGAAGTTGATCATTACATTACATTGGCAGCACTTATCTATTCCTGATATGCAACCACCTCGACGGTGAAATACAGTAGCCATTTCAAAGTGACGTTTTACACTCATAAGAAATGACAGGCATACCTTAATGACCACAGATCATCAGATCCTTAGATTTAGATCTTGCACAAAAGACCTTAAGATCTCCTAACACCTGGATCCAATACTGAATCAGAAGGAAGAACATTATCTATGGCATCACTAAGCTGTTCCTGCAGTGGTAAGCTTGCTTGGAGGTCTCCGTTCCAAACGCTAACCAGCCCAACCCATCTTAGCTTTTAAGATCACAGCACAAGGTGGTATGGCTGCAGGCCATAACTCTAATGAAAACCTGGTACAGTGGGTAGATTGTTCCTGGATCTCATTATAGGCAATTGTTCCACTACTTCTGCTGTTTTTAATTCCTAAACCTAATATTTACCTCTGACCATTCAAAGTTATTTTGAATTTTATCTTGACAAATCACTAAGGGGTCTATTCTTCTTTCAATGCATGCATTTAACTCTCATTAATGTTCATATGAGTTATGTGCAGAGCTCAGCTCCAGCAGGTTTTTCCAGCCGGGCCTGAATCTCAGCCCTTATATGGTGTTTCAAAGTTTCTTATGCTTCTGAACAAACATAAAATTCTTCTGCCTGAATGGAGCAGAACAGTGCTTCCTCCCACCCTCTGCTGTGACCTTCTGGTCTGCTACACAGATCAGGCCAGCACTGCAGTCGTAAGGAGTCTGCCCCCTTTTCTTTCCCCATTTCCAGCCATGCTTACGTATGCATACTGGGAATCCTGAGGGCCTGATTTAGCAAAGAACTCATTCAAGCTCAGCGTTACAGAAGCCTTGTGCAAGCTTTTACTGTAGGGAAACTTTGGTGTATTTTGTACTGAATCAGACTCTAAATTATGCCTAACGTTCAGTTAAGTGGAAAGGAAAACAAGCCTGGGCATGTTGCACGCCATTTTGATGTTCTGTGAGCTCTCTGGCAGTCTTTCAGTTATACTTCCTGAAGATGCTTTTGCTTTTTTCTTCATTTTCTTGACAAAGTGTTATGTATCATGGACTGAGCCTACGATATCTAGAAACAAACAAACGCTAAAGGAATTCATTTTTAGGCACAGGAACCCAAAGGTTTAAGAGGATGAGTGTTGTTCATACTGTATTAGCTACTGTAGCAGGAGCTGAGAGACTTAGCATAAAGGTTTTGGAAAATTTTGCTTTTCTGGGACTTCTGCATCAACACTTTGATACGGTGCAGGTTACTGTATCAAGCACTGACTGAAGCAATCTCAAAGAAAATGCTGGAAATAAAGGCCTATTGCAAAACTTAAAAATGCCTCTGCAGGGCAAGGTGCATTCTCCTCTGCCTGGTGAAAGGAAAATAAATCTCTTCCTAATAGAGAAGAGCTGTAGAAAACAGACCCTGAAATACCAATGTCCGCATTACAGAGATCTCTGGATACTGTCATGAAATAGCCAAACATGTCACTTCTAACAGTGCAGGTAGAGCTGGCTGGGAAACAGAATTTCCATTCTGCCATAGATATGTTTTCTTTGAGGTTGGAGGAAGGAAGAGAGGAGAATTACCCCCATTCTTGACAAAAGCCCAAACCACAGGAAACACAGTATATCCGAAATGAACTGTGCTGCAGGGAACACTGAGCTGACTGATGGTGTCTGACATAATTTTGGTCAGTTTTAGTGCTGTGAGTTGCAGAGAAGAGTCAAAGCGGAGGGAATTCTCTTTGATGCCAGAGCTTCCAGGCCCCACAGTCCATCATACGGGCTGTCCTGAGAGCAAGGACCCAAGATTTCTAGACCACTTCGCTCCCAACTTGTGGAGCAGTATGGAAGTCAGGCAGCCTGCACACATACCGGAAGTGGGAATCTGAAAGCTTTGGGATTTAGTATGATGACAGATGTCCTGCAGGCACCTACAAGCTACAGACCCTGAAAGCCATTTTCAGGCATGTGGCAAGGGTCCTTGATCCCAAAAGCTCTGGTTTGACTGAGGTTGGCAAGGCTTCCGGACAGATAAGAATCCAGTTCTGAGAACTTCAGTAGAAGGACCTACAGCAAGCAGCCTGGGAAACTGGCCTTCCCAACAGCTCAGCAGACAGGCTGGCAGGAAGCCAGACATGCCAAGGCATGCCTGACAGACAGGATATCATCAGATGTTGGCTGAAATAGAGACTTTGGGAAAAACAGATAGATTTTGATGAACCAGCATTTTCACCAAGCAAGTTTCACTGTGGAATTCCCAATGAGCTCTAGTTTCCAGCAGTTTGAGATGGTTCAGATGATGGTGAGTTTAGACCAGCTCTTCTTAGAAATTGCAAGCAAACAGCAATTACTAAGTGCAAAACTGATGTAGTAGAAGTTATCTATTTGGGGGCATGGGTTACTAACAGACAGCTAGTTCCTAAATACATACTACATATGTTTTGTACAGAGGGCCAAAAGTTCTAGGAATTTGCCTCCTTTCTACTGCCTGGCTGGTCAGACAGTAAAAGGGTGGTGGTGGGGAAGTAAATAGCTGCAACCTTAAAGGGAAAAGTGCTGTTTGATGTTGTGATTCCTACTTCCTGGAGGACAGAAGTAAAAACTTCATGATCAGTTACAGGTTCTCAATCAGGACTCCCTCTCTTCCACCCTCAGAAACTAAACATGATACATAGCCCATGTTTCACTTGTGGAGATTTCAGTTTGTCATGTGAACAGAACCCACAGCGTTTCTAACTCATCTTTTCATTCTCTTTAGTTTTGGGACAAAAATGGCTGTGACAGAGCCTGCCACTCGTGCCCTAGCTGTTTTACTGGGGTTGCTTTTTGGATTTGTTTCAACCTAGTAATATTTCAGCATCTCTTCTCTTTCCTCCCCACTGTCCAAGTTCCTCTCTCAAGGTGCTTTTTGTCCTAAACCCTTGTGCTGGTTCCCTGAGGGCTTCCTCATTTCCTGTGTGTCTCACCAAATTGTGCAGTGATGCACCATGGTCATGTTCCTACAGGTTCCAGTAACAAGCTCTTTCTTAATGTCAGACTAACTTTCACTGTTGCATGAGAAAGGTGCTGTTGATGTGTCTGACATTGTATCAGAAACTCCCATCTTTTTTCCATGTCCTAGTATCTAATGTTAAACTAATGCACTAATCCAAAACATCATGCCTTGCAGGCAGGCAGTCCAATATAAAAGTCATGCATTTACAAGCTTTCATGGTCAAGAAAATTAAATAGAAGAGTAAGAGCTAACAACTGCATCTGGATAGTAGCCATCATAATGTTATTTTTAATATACTATTTATTTTTCCATCTTCTGGATAATTTTTCACAGAGATGGTACAGTGAGCTGTGCTTTCACCAATGATGAGAGTGGCTTTGATGGTCTCAAATGACAGTTAATTTTACCTAAGAAGGAACAATAACCAAGCCTATATTTTCACTAATTGGTCACACCAGCAAGCTCTACAGTTGTTGGAAATATCTTTGTTTTAAAATAGTGAGCTCATTAGAGGCGGTGGACACTGCTTCCATTGGAATGGTTAACAAGCTGCAACCCAGAACATTTCTACATGCCTTTCCACCCCCTCAGAGACTGCCTTAGTCATCTGCACAGTTATAGCCTGTAAGAAAGACAGACTGTTTGCTGAAATGTGAAGGAATTTTACTGTTCTGTGGTATTGGAATTAACATATTATTATTATTGGATTCCAGGCCTTTATTACTTTGATGTCTTTATTTTGACTATGGTTCTGAAAAAAGCAGATCTGTGAAAGAACTTCTGGCTTAATACACAAACATAAAACATATTTAAGGGCAGTACAGTGGAAACATGCTTGATTGAGAGCTGTGGGTATTAATGCAACTAATTGAAGCTAAACTTACTTCAGTACCCTGTATTTACTGAAACAACTTGAGCTAAGCAATGGTTATATTGTCTTATACTGGAAGGAAAACAATTGTCCATTGTATATCTCTTTTTAGTGTCAGGTAAGTGTTAGGTTGCTGGACATGTGCAGTTTCATTCTGCCACTCTGAAATAGCACTGAGTTGCTGTGTTTACAGCAATCCTGGGGGCTAAGGGACAGCAGTGAAAAGAAGATCTGATATCAATAGTATTGTCTTTCAAAACTCACAAGCTCTGGTGGAAGTCATGAGAAAAAGCACCAGATTCACTTATGTTATTAGTAACATGGCAGAAACAATTCAGAATTCAGCCTGGCCCCTGGTGGAGTGCTGGGGCATTAGAGAGTCAGCTGACTCTTTCATCTGGCTTGATGTAAGCCCATCACTTTCTGTATCCAGTCTTGCAAAGGCAGCTATGTGCTTATGTCTAGTCTGAGTCCAAATGATCAGATATCCCTTTAAAGATGAGTTGACCATAGGGACAACAACTGGATTTGAAATAAGACACCAGAGCTTCTCATTTCAAGACCGTTGTCCTCAAGGCTGGGAGGAGGAGGAGGTCTTGCTTAAATTTTCTCGATGACACTCGCAGCTGAGAAGGTTGTCAGGTGTCAATAACTGTAAAATCCAAATAACAGACTACCCAATACTCTCCTGGAGAGAAGTCTTGAGAGCTAATTTATGGGAATTCTGAAGGATTAACTGGCTAACATCAATCACACACTCTGGATATAAAATCTGTATATTCAACAAGTGCCATGAGCAATTGCATTTGTACATCTCAAACATGTCTTGGATACCTGGTCAGAGATATAAAAAACATGATCAGAAACTTCACCTTTCCAAACAGTGTAGTTACTGACACCTGGCTCAAGAAATTAAAGAGAAAAATGTGTGCAGAACTCTGTTTAGTTACAGGGCTATCACCCAGGCTGTTCCCCCATCTCCCGCATATTACTTCTTTCTTAGCGGAGCATAGCCTACTATGTTTGGGGAGGGTGGGTTTGATTGTTTGCTAGCCATTGTATTAATGGTGATCTACACATACTACTTCTGTGGGTCTGTAGACCTAGTTCTTTTGTTGGAATCAGAAAAGGTGTGAAAAGGTGACCTTCTGAAATATGTTCCTTCTATGCCAATGTGTGCCCCAGTGGCAACAGAAAGGATTTGCATTACTTGTCTGATGTTGTCTGTCCCTCACCTTGAAAGGAAAAGGAAGGTAGTATGGTCTGTGTCCTCTGCAATCACAGCCTTTTCTAAACGTTTTGGTATGTTATTGTAACTTGCCTTTTTCCCTCTTAAAAGTCTCTTCTGTACTACATTATAAATACCAATAAAATGTTAGTAGAAAAAAAACACATAAAATGCATGTTATTTGTTTTAGAAGTCTATGAGATACAGTGAGTGTAGGAGGCTGGAATTTTTTACAAGGGGGAGTATTATTTTCACTTTTTAATTTCACATTGACCAATATTTTTACTTTGGGTAAAATAAAAACATACATTTTCCTGAGCCTTTACCAAGACAAATTTTCTGAACATTAGGCATTCCAGGATATACAGCCAACTCCTCCTGAGAGGCCAACAGATAGATCCATTTGCTTTGGGATATGGTTTTCTCCCTCTCTTGTCAGCTCTTGCCTGTGGCAGCAATGCAAAGTATCATGGACAAAGCAAATCAAAGCTTTAAAATTGACTGGTACCTGCCATCTTCTCATGTCTCCTGTCCTATCATGGTTTGAGTCAAGAATTGTGGCCAAGAGGGAATACTGACCTTTTTCCTCTTCATATACTGGGGAAAAGGAGAGCAAAACAAGTACTTGGGGTGCAGTTGTTGCACATGCCCTAGGGTGGCAGAGATGACAAGGCACTGTGATAGGGTAAGGAACGTCGGAGTGGAAAGTCAGCTGATCAGCTTGGTCACCTCTTTCCATTCCTGGCAGTGAGTCACTGTAACCATGTTGTTAAATGAAGTCATCTGCTACCTCTCCTCCAAGCCTTATTATTAATACATCTCAGGCAGTCACCGTTCATTATTCCTCAATATTCTCAGATGCTTCTCTTTTATTTTGCCAGAAATATCTGAGCCGTTCACAGAACACTGGGGATACCTAGTAGGCTGATTGTCTTTGCGAAGATGGTGGCTGGTGTGCCTTCTGAGTCCCAGTGCAATCTTTGAACAGTTCATTTATGAATGGGATATATTCTTGTACATTTAAAAGAAAAAAACACTTCAATTAGTACCTTGACTTATACGTATTTATAACTTTTAAATATATATTTTTGTATATAATTGTGCAGTGGCTGGATGACACTGTAGGGGAAAACTGTATCCCCTCTCTTGGAATCTTGAAGGCATCAGTATTGCTTAGCCTTGCAGTTCTCACACTTAAAGAAGCAAACAAGGAAAATCCTTTTACCCAAACAGGTTTTTATTGCTGTTAACATGCGATTATACCATATGCATAGATAGAGCCTTTCACCCAAGGACCTTTCAGTGCCTTTAGAAAAACACAGCACAGTGAGTTGGTAAGCATTCCCACTCTAAGACATGTAGGTCCTTATGCCCCTCTTACAGAAGTTTGCACAGCAAAATTGTTTAAAAGTTAATTTCATCCGTCTGCATAAAGACTAAGGTAGGAGCTGAGTCATCTGATTTTCATTATAGCCTCTTGCGTAACAAGGACATGTGCAAATAATCTGTAAACCTTCCATAGATAATCTTCCACTGGCAGTGTGATGTTCTTGAAGGACTCTTTCAATTCTTCTTTCTTTTACTGTTAGCAATAGAACAGTTTTCCCCCTTATAGATTGCCAGCTTTAATCTTTGTTTAAACTTCTACTGGAAAGCTGAATTTTGCTCTACTAGGGAAGTAATGATTTAAGCATCTTATTCATTAATTTTGCCAAAATTCATTATAACCCTTTCTTGCTCATAAAAATGAGGGCTTTGTAGAATACTTTGTGACTGCCATTGCCTTTGGG
Source organism: Haliaeetus albicilla (assembly GCF_947461875.1). Classification (NCBI taxonomy): domain Eukaryota; kingdom Metazoa; phylum Chordata; class Aves; order Accipitriformes; family Accipitridae; genus Haliaeetus; species Haliaeetus albicilla. The sequence goes on along the minus strand of NC_091490.1, from coordinate 17,800,341 downwards.
TCATGAAACTTGCTGGTATTATTGAAACTTGTTTGTAGCATTCAACAGTTCATACCTTGTCTAATTGCAAGCTGCTGTGGAAATGTACTTTGACTTGCTCTTATTTCACGAACTGTTCAAAGATTGAGTCCCTGCAACCCAGCCCCAGTATGTTCATTAAAATGTACCTGTCTTAACCTTCCGTATCCTGTATAGCCAGGCTTTACACATGTCCTCCCAGGGAGGCATGTTGTAGTCTGAGAAATTCTCTGTAGATTTTAGTTAATGATGTTCCTCACCTTTACTATATATTCTAGTGAATTAGTTACAGATGCTGACATTGAATACATCACTGTTGGTTTCAAAGCTTGTCCATTTTGAGATGAACAGGACAGTTTATACTTTGAGTTATTTTCTTCAGGCTCCTTCCAAACTCAAGCAAATCTATCTGCGTTTGTTTCACTTGGTTTTTTTCTTTGAAATTCTACAAACTATAGGCTTATTTGTTTTTAATAAACGTGAGACTCTGGAGTGAGAATGAGAGGCCCAGATGTCCTCTCCACATGGACTGCAGCATATTTTTGGATTCTCCTTTACAAAACTTGATATTAGAGCATATGGAATTTTTATAGTAATTTTATAGAAAAGATTACTACTTTGGCAACTATTTTTCTGTTATGAATATTGAAAAATATTATTTGGGAATTTACAGTGGAAAGTGTGTTTCAAAATACTATGGTACTCATTTTTATTTTTTTGTAGGCGAGGTCCTAAGGTGACTATCAGCTTTCATACTAGATCAAGACAACTCTGTAGTGCAGTGCAAATGTTGAGTTCTTCCGTACGATATAGCTAGGCAAGTCTTTGCATGTGTGAGAGGGAGTCTTCATGATTGGCTTAAGTATCAGCATCTGCAGCATTTGGAGGAGTGGACTGTTTCTCAGAGCCAAAAGAGTACAAAGGAGGGTCTGAATTATAGTCCACATAGCAAAATAACCATCTTCTCCATTGTGAACATTGTGACTATATCATTATTTAGTGACAGTAGATAGTTTAACGTTCACCTGCTATTAGTTGGTTACTGATTCTGCGGTGTTGACCTGCCTGCTTAGCAAATCAAAATAAATACAATCAAAACAAAGAAATGGAGCTGTCTGCACTCTGGAAAGGACTTCAGATTTGTCTCTGACAGTGATCCATGGCAGACACTTGAGATAACAAGTATCTACATTTGTCCTACATTAGGAAGGTGTAGGATGACTTTTCTCCCTTACAGTACACAATGTCTTGATAATACATAATATTCTGAGACTGATTTAGATTTGGAAGGAAGGACTTCAGTATTTTCAAACTCAGTTCTGATAACTGACTTTCTCCCCACCCCCCCCATAGAAGTTGTGTCAGTTTTGTATCTTGAAAAGTTTTTTGTCTCATTTACTTCCAGTGGCTATAAATGGTACGAAATGTTTTGAATTCCCCAACTTTTACCTTGATTGAGGGTTTTTTTGTTCTTGGTTGTGACAGAAAAAACCATAATTTACCTTCACTGTGCCATTCATTAGCATGCTTCTAATATGTCCCTCTCTTGTTCATCTCCCTTCTAGGGTAAATAATCTTAGTCTTTTCAGAGCATTCAAACAGTGTAATTGTTACTTACTATATCTCATTAGTCACCTAACACTTTTTTTTCCCTTTTCTGGCAGTTGCAGATTTTGCTGGGGTTTCACTGGGGTTTTTTTTAGGTCCTGCTCTTGACTTAAAAGGTGTACTTTTTTATGTACATTACTTTACAATTGTCAACAATTAATTTCTTGTCCATTTGCATAGCTGCTTGTGATGTCTCATCATATCATTATGGTCCTCTTTTGTTCTAAGCTAAATACCCTTACATACCCTGCAGATGCTGTCATCTCACTGCTCCTGGTCCTCCCAAAGCATTAACAGACAGTGAAATAATCAGAGGTGTAGTGCAGAACATGAGGCCTTGAATAGTTAGCCTTTTGCTATACAGAAAATTGACCTGAATGCTATACTCAACCTTCTGCTACACAAATTTTTACCCCAGCAGTATATGTCTTCCTAACCACTCGGCTTCCTTAGTAGCTTCTCATGAAGAAGTTTGTCACAGGCCCTTTCTAACTGGGGTTACCTTGTATCAAGCAGCTTTTCTTACCTGCTACAATACTGACAAGAGGCATGATGAATCACAAGAGATTGAGGCACAGTTTCATATTACTTGAATCAGTTTACCAAATTCAGATAGTTAGACATATGATGGATGTTACAATGCTCTTAATTCCTTGAACGTCCTGAGGTGTCACTTATGCACTGAAGGGACAACATTCACTTGGCCTGTCTCCTTTGGAGCAGTACCTTTCTCAAGTATGAGCTTGCCTTTTGCCAGCAGCCTAGCCAATTTATACTTAAGACCTTCTGAACTCTTGGTGTAATGTCATCATCTGTACCTCACGACTCATTGTTTTTATAATTATCAGTTTGCTCAAGAACCTTGTCCCCTGACACCTCAATTTCCCAAAGTAAATCCTCTTTCTTAGCAAAGAGGAAGGAGCTTGGATCCTCGTTCCCACCTACAAATCTCTATTAGATGCCTGGGAACATTAGGCTTTAAAGCATACCCTGAAGGTCATGATATTTTCTAATGAAACCAAATTTAGAGATATGAAAATCCACCACAAGTAGCATTACTTTCCCCCCTTAAATTCTGTAATGGGTCCTTTTTGTCAGCTTAGTGAAAGTAAAGCAGTATGCCTAGTCTTTTTTCGTAACCTTTTCTCAATTTTCCAATTTATGTGGTAAATAAATCAGTAACTGGGCCAAAAAAATTTCGTGGATAAGTCCCAGATTTTCTTTCATTTGTCACTCAAGAAAATTAAATTTTTGGTTGAAAAATCACAGCATTCCCTCATCAAATGTTATATTGAAGTAACAGAGAGTTTACCTTTCACTCCATTTTCATCCCATGCTCCCCTGAAATTCTTCCTTTTGTGTTTAACTTGCTGCTTATATATGTGTCGAATATTTATTTAAGTATTTTGCCACCTGTGAAATTCTTTGCAGGAATTTTAAAAAATAAAGTGAAAAAACCCCTAGTGAATGGGACTTGAAAATTGCTGAGCTTACAGTCCAGAGAGGGCAGTACATGGCACCGTTATGGATAACAAGAAGAAGAATTCTCTGATGAAGATGCTAATAAATGTAGTCGCGTGCTGTAATAAAGAGCAAATGAAAATGGATGTGGTATAACAAAATTATTCATAAAGAGAAATGCAAAAGGTTGTCATGCTGAGTGGTTACATGCAGTTATATGGAGCACTAACAAGGTTATTACTAGAAGCTGAGTGCTGGGGTGCTCACAGATGTTTTCTAACTAGCACAGATAGTAAACTGTTTTTATCTTGGAGGATATAGACAAGGCTGGAGTTGAAGGGGTGCTAAATCTTTCCACTGATTGTTAATAATTCAGAGCCAAATGGCAATAACGGCTCATGTAGGTCAGCGTAACAAAGCAACTTCAAGATGTTTGATAGAAGGTTTTCAGGCTAAATCCTTTACTGCTGCTGTCTCCTGGATTCTTTTTGATACAATATTATCATATTCTCACCCTGTGCTTTATAAATAAACAACGAAATGTGTACATGCATGTGTGTGTGCATACGCACACAAGTGTTAATGAAATATAGCAAACAAACCGAAATACTCATTGAAAAGTTGTATACTGTGGAAGCAAGGAGCTCTTGCTGAGCGACTACTGTAATGTTAGAAAACCAGAGGCTGAAACTCTGCTCACATTCCAGAAGTACAGAATTTCTAGGAAGTGCAGTAATTCAGAGAGTTGGCTTAGCGTTGTTCCAGCAACTCACTGAGCTAAAACATCATTTACCCGCAACATCAATATGATCTGAGTTTTATACTATCATTTAAACATTTAAACAGCAACAGATTTACAGCATAGACTCAAGATATGGCTGTAACTAATACTGTAACAAAATCAATAGACAAATGTTTTAGCAAAGGGCAGTCGCTGCTGTTGTCACTGATGTGTGTTTGTGTGCATAGCACAGTCACACCAATGTGTTTTAAATTCAGCTCGTAGGAAGGAGTTTTAAGCTCAGGGATTTAAAGCATTCAGACTTCTTCAGACCAAAATCATATCAAGACATGGCTAGGAGTATCGGTGGCCATGTCTAGAGCCAATAAAAATCTGTGGAAGTGTTTTTCTACTGAAATTGGCCTTTGGGGATTTTCCTTTAAGATTACATTTTAATTGAAGTAGTGAGCCAGTTCTGCATGTGGTGGAAGTAAGAAGGCCGCTAACATTAGAGTTCTTTGCAGAGCCCTTCAGATTTTGCCAGGTTACTCAAGACGTTTCTATTGGACTTAGCCTTCAAGCCGTGGAATGATGAAACACTGTACTGTTTCATCAGTGCCTGTCATCTTCAGAAGTTGATTTTAGGCAAGCTATTAGTGGTGATGGTGCTCAGCTGGGATAGCAGCTATTGCTTTCACATTTCAAGTATTTACATCAATCACCATAAGCATTTTGTCACCTCATAACATCCTGGATTTAAAAATACATATATAGAAACAGGAAGAAAGGTGAAAGCTGAAAGGATGGACAGAGTCTCAGTGGCTTGCAGCAGAAAAAGGTCTGTGTAAATATCAAGCATAAAAATTATAACTTGGAGCATTTACCTCCAGAAGTTACAACGTGCTGAATAACTTTGATCCACACACCACAATCATTAAAGTTACTAAATAGGTTTTTCTTCATATATATGCCTTTTACCCTGCATTTATGGGCTTAGAGTACCAACCTAGAAATAAAGACTTACATTGATTTTTATTTTTAAATTAACATAACCTCTAGTACTCAGAGCCTATTTCATGGGAGGCAGGTTGTCTTTTCCTTCCCCCTCGCCCCCCCAGATTAGCTGTCCAGAAACAGTCAGAAATAGAAATCATGAAGTAAACTTGAGAATTAAAATGTTCTTCCCTCACCTTAACGAAGAATTGCAAAGAACAGGTTTTATATGAAATAAGGGGTAAATTAATTTGATTTGCTTCTCAGTGGAGAGTGTTTGTGCATGCAGCTCGAGAGGAGCAGACAAAACCAGGAAGGTGATTTAAGCTGATGTATTTTAGTCTACCTTTAGGACTGGCTGAAGGCACACACGTGATCTGTTTCTATTGTTTAGCTGACAAGTAGTAAGTTGTTAAGTTATAGGAGCGCAATCACTTTTAAGTGTGGGCCTATATTCTAAGATATTAATCTGAGGCCCTCTTCTAATTGTCAACAGTAATAAGTTGGTTCACGTGGTAAAGGTATTGCTTGCTGGCATAGGACAAAAGGGTTAATGAATAAGCAATGCCAAAAAACAAAACCACGTGTTATATTTGGAAACGTTTCTGCAATAATGTGTCATTGTTAGGGTGAGGAAATGTCATGTGCAGCTTCAGACTATTTATACTGCCTAAAATCAATTTTGAAAAATGTAAGCACTGGCCACAGTAGGGCCCTAGCAAGGATTTGAAATAAACCTCCCAGGAGGAGGATGTAATTATTTTCTCTTAATATCTAAAATATCAGGTTTAAAGGGAGAAGGTAAAAGCATTCATTCAGCACAAGTGCCTCAGTGTGTTTATTGAATGGAATCACACAGCCTGGAGGCCAGCACTGTACTGCCTCACACGTCTGCTATCCCACTAATTTTGCTGGGATTAGAAGGGGGTATAAAAGAATGCAGAATTTAGCAACGGGATTCTAAATCCACTTTGGCTGAGAAACCACACGTGGGCACATGTACACCTACAGGCACAGACACACATGGTCCGCCTTGCGCTCCTGCAGGTGGAGGTTGCTCTGGTATGCTTGTGGGGTGGGGTCCCTGTGGCAGGAATGCCAAAAATCTTTTTAATCTTATTCACCTCACAGAAGTCATAGCAGCCTTGACAGTGGCATTTTTGTCTTCAAAATGTATTACTATTTTAAAAACTAGCCAAATGCACTTGGTTTAAGAAAGCTGTACCGCCCTGGTACTTTTCATTGCATTTGTGAGCTTCCACCTGTCAGTCAGCTTGATCATGTTCAAATGAGACATCCACATACCAGCTTCTTTGAACAGCAGCGTATGAGCATTGGGAGCTAAACAGGAAGAACCTGTAAACTCTTTGCACTGCTGAAAGGTAGCTATGTGTCTTTCATTCAGGAAGATACACTCACAGAGACTGCTATTGATGAGACATTCTTCTTTCCAGCTACAGAGACAGATGCAGAGCTGAACCTTCGGCATTAGGGTGTGAAACCAAAGTGAAAGTCCCAACCAGAGAGGTTCTTCGGCTGCCCTGGAGCTCTGTGAGGGCTGAAGGTAGAAAGTCAGTGAGACTTCCCATTTTAAGAGCTATCATAGTGTCTTATTCCATAGTGATAAGTCCTTGATCTTGTAAAGCAGTGAAAATCTCTTGAAAATTACTTCCATTGCTCTTTGCCGTATTTAGTAGAGAATTTGTATTCCCCAGCTCTCAGGAGGATCAGCAAACATAGGGTCCGGGCATCTGTGTGACGTTAGGGCCATGTCCAAAATTAGAGTCAGGGCCTGAACTCAAATTTCAGATATATCCAGGTGACTGGAATTCAGATGCCATGTTTTACTCTGGGCCCATCTCTGATTTTACTCAGATATAGTAGGAGCAGAACAAAACAAGCCAGGTCTGTCCAAGAGAGGAGATTTAAAAGCAAAGGTGTGAGATCTACGGGAAGGATTGCTGCTATCTCTGGGCCATATTGTGTCATTGATTTTTAGGCTGATCTCTTAATTGATTCTAACTGGGACTTAGACTTAAAAATTGATGATACAGTATGGCCCTACATGATGAAGAGTAACGGCTCGGGTTTGCTCACAGCTCCAGCCATGTAAATCCTGAGTCACTCCACTCAGCTGGAGTTAGGTCACTGGAGCTGGAAGAACTTGGAGCCCGTTTCTGTGGGGTGAAGGAGAGTGTGCACCCACAGCGCATCAGCTGCTTCAGGGGATCAGCCCATCTGCACCCTCTCTCCCCTTAGTGAATCAGATAATTCAAGGCAGCTTACCTCTCTGTGAAAGAAAGATAAACAACCCTGAAGTAACCACAGGATAAAAGCATGCACACGGGCAATTACCAGAGAGCAGCTGATGCACTGTAAGTTCACACCCTGCGTTACCCTGTGGTAACTTGTTTGTAGGCTGGTTCTCTCTGAACGCAGTACTGAAGAGCAGGCTGCAGCCCTTTACATCACCCTAATGACTCCTACTCAAAAAATATTTGCAGCCTGTTAAGCTCTTTCAAGAAAAAAGAAAAGAGATGGGCTAAAAAAAAAAAAAAAGTCTTCCTTTTGGGGATATTTTCCTTATGTTTTGAAGTAAGGCCAGCCTGACAGTTCTTACTAGTTAGTATCTAATAGTACTTAAATGTAGTCCAGTTGCTATCCTTAAGATTCCAGCTTCTGTCTGCTAGAATTTGTTACAGCTGTCAATAAGCAGATCACAGTAATAATTACAGTGGTGCCTGCTGACACATCTGTGGTTAACGTTTGTTATTAGTTTTATTATAAATCCACATTTATTAGGAGTTGTAACTTGGACAGAGGACCTACTCTTTAAGATGAATTTACCCATATAATTATAAACTGTTGCTTTTTTTAATCCAGTTATTTTTACATTTATAAAATGCCAAAAAAATTAATGCTTACGAATGGTTTACAATGTACGAAAGCTTTTTACTATTTTTATTTGATCATTTAAAAATCCCATTGTTTGCCAGAATTCCACTCAGACCAACAATGAAACAAGTTAACACCTCAGATGCTGGGATATAATAAACTACAAAATGGCCCCAAACATATGTTCTTTCCAGAAGCTTGCAAATCTTGACAAATGCATGGAATTGCTTGGGAACGTATTGTGCTATTGGAGATACTGAAACCCACAAAACAGAGAACTAACTTCTGCCTTCAAATACAACCCTGCAAGTCTATTAACTACATTCTGATTAATGCTATAATTTGGCCCAGAAAATTTAGGGCAAAGGCTGCACCTATTGGTTAACGTCAAACTGCACTGAGCTATTGCATGAGTCTCAACCCTCTTTTTTGTCTTACAAATCATTGGCCCTGAAATACATATTAAAGGCATAAATGGGTAATTTATAGATGAAGGGCCAAATTCACCAGTGCTGGGTCTGGAAGATATAAATAACACTTTCTTGTTTCAGCATGGCTCGTTGCACTCTGCCTTCCTTTGGTGTTTTCTGATGATGGAAGGAGATTAATTTAATTTGTGGTTGGGATTTCATATGAGCCTTGCTGTTAGCGGCTGCTGAGTCAGTGCATTCCTCTATTGCTCTGGCCATTCACTGCTTGGCTGTTTAGCACACATTTTGGGCAGCTGTGGTACTCTCATTCCCCTGCTGCCACCACTGAACAGGGCACTGGGCTTTGGCATAGATTGGTAGAAGCTGACATAATTTCAGTTTGAATTTGTTCTGGAATTTAAGCTTAAAGTTAAATTTGTTCCCTCTGATCAGTACCACTGAGTGACTGACTGCCAGTCTGCTTCTTCTAATCAAAACATCATAACGTTGCTTTAACACATGTATTTGTTTGGATTAATAATAAAGCACCAATTGTTGATCAGGAAAAAAGTTTGCTCTAGGAACCAAAACTATGTTTTGATTGGGATATACTGGAATACTTATGGAAAAATTCCTTTGACCAGAAAAATTATAATAAACTACATGCTACATTAAACCTTAAAAAAATGGACTTGCTTTATGTTGCTTCCAAAAAGCAGATCATAATCCAACAGTATCTGGTCAATGCTGATGGATAAACGGGCACTGTACTTAAAACACAGGGGAGCCTTGAGGCAGGAAATGATATTCATTTATAGGTACTAGTGCTTCATTAGGAAATCATAGCTGTGAACCAAGATTTTACTAGTTCTTGTAATGTAAAAATCTGATTACTTTGATTCTGTTCATTGGCGAACTTTTCAACTAGAGGCTTTAGCAATAAATTTGGACAAAACAGAGACTGTACAATTTCAAAGCCACTCCAGGAAAAAAATGCACCTCTGCTGGTGTTTTATATTAAAATTTATACCATCTATCATTCTAATAGATTTTCTCTATGATTTGTCCATCATATCATGAGAACAAAATGCTATCTTTTCTCCTTGATATTGCGCTTTTTAGAAAAGCAATCCCTTTTCTAGTTCTCTCCTTTGAAGTAGCTCATAGCATGAGAGGTCCAGCTTCAAGAGTAATTAGACTAAACCATGCAGAAATCCCAATGGAAGTCGGCAGGTAAGGATAGCATTAACTACTTAAAAACTAAAAAAACAAATCAAAATGTTTTAGAGGACAAGGAGGGTGAACAAATCCTTTTTACATATACAAAAGCAAATAGGATCATTTTTTGCATATCATGTACTTTGATATTCTTAATTAGCAAAAAAAAATTAGCATATTGGGATTAATTTTCTGGAACCCACGAAAACCTATCCTTAGAGGGAGTAAATGTAATAAGATTACTGTAATAATTGCCATGCTGCTGGGATTTTACAGAGCAGCAAGCTACATGCAGTTTCAGTGTATGCACGTACATGTATTTATGTGGACTTTTTCTCCAAATTAGGAAGAGACTTTATACCAGGATATGGTCTCTACCTTTCTGCAGGGAATTACTTTTTGGTGTTATGTGTAAACTTTTAATTGACTTCAGAAATCAAATTTATAGAGTAATTTGTTGAGGTTCCTTTAAGTATGTTGTATGTAGGACTTTTTCTCAACCAGTGGTCTTTCTAAGAACGAGCACATAACAAAGGAATGGGCCCTACTGCTGGTCTGTAAAGAGAGATGCTATATTTCTGTCAGCTCCATGAGGAGATGGCTGTGCTGTGTTTCCGGTTACTTAACTGCATTATAAAAAAGAAGGAATATAAACATCTCCCCAGATTAATCCGGTACCTTAAAAACTGCTCTATTTTGTCATGGATGAAAAGGAAGCTGCCCATGGAAGTATGTTTTGCAGCGTAAACTTAGGTATAGCACTTAAGAACCTTGAACTAACCTGTGAACGTATCCATCATTTCAAGTTATTATATGGGCCCAGCTTAGCGCACTAAAATCAGGTACTCTCAATTGCACATTAGTAAGATGCCTGAAAATCCTAAACTGCATGTGAATAACTCAGCTCAGGGCAACTCTGTCCACACTGTGAACTTGAACCTTTTGCTCATATCTGACAGAGGACGCAGAGCTATATATATATATTCTGGTCTCCATTTTAGAGGGATACATGTGCTAGAAGTAGTATAAGTACCTTGTACAGTATGTCTCCATCACGTTCTTTTTATCCCCAGTATGTTGGTATTCATTATCCTAGATGAGAAAAATAATTATGTTTTAATGAAATTTGCAAAATAATGTGCCAGCCAGACTGGGACTATTTATCAGACCACACAGTTATATTTTAGAGGTTTTGTACTTGCAGATAATTCAGAACAATGCCTTTTCTATATTTCTATGTGTGTATTTTATTTTTAAAGAGAAGAAAAATAAAACAAAGAAAGTGAGAGCTATAAGAATGATTAGACCTCTTGTAAAAGGTTTCTTAGTGCTGCTGCTGACCTTCTCAGTCTGTTCTGCTTTGCTTTGGTATGTTTAACTGCCCCAGGAGGTCATTATCAGACAGTGGTGACTGTTTTGTCGGGTCTTATTGTTTAATTAGATCACAGTTTATGTCAAAATTCTAAAATTCTTTTGGCACATGCCAAAATTTTCACAGTTTTTAGTTTTTAAGTTGAAATATTTCTCAAACAATAAGCAGCAGCTACAAGGGAGTAGACAAATTTATTTAATATTTACAGTGTGCACTTAAAAATTTGTGCCTTGGGTTAAATTCATTGAAATGTGACATCTTATTTTCAAGAGTATCCTATGGGTAATCCCTTGAAACTTGTATTGACATTAATATAAGCCTTAAGAAATAGGCCTGCTGAGGCTCACATTATCTATAGGAAAGCTAATTTTTTCTACTGATCTTGCCTTCATTCATCTGAAATGGTATAAGATTGTGTAAACAAACCCTCATCTACAGAATTAGAAAATGATGTTTTTGATTTGCCTTTCCTGCCCTTGAAATTATATGCCTGGAGTATGCAATCTGTGATGTACCATGTTCTGCTAATGGTAAGATAATCGGTACAAATTTCTAGGCTAGAGGTGAATGCCAGACTGCTGTACCACAAATTTGTTGCTCGGATGATCTACTTGCTTCTGAATACGGCAACCTACCTATCTTCTTATTTGCCATGTTTAATTAGAACTTATTATAGAAATTAGTGGAAAAAGAGGTATATTACTCATTCCTCAGTGTTCTATTCAAGAATAAATTTTTAGTTGTCATCTTCTTATTCATCTTGTGCAGAGCCAAATCAATTAGTGCCTTTGGAAAGATGCAGTGCCCAAACTGAGCCAAGAGTGATGATGTTCAAAGGATCAAAACATAAAATGACCTCATGCAGGTCCCATGTCCTGGAAAATGTAGCTGCTTTTTCCAGCTTTCTCATATGGCCTGAATAAAGTACATTATCTCTCTCGACACTTGGTGTCTCTCAGCAAAATAAAGCCAAAAGCCCCAAATCTCCCTCACAATAAGCTATTAGTAAGGCTGTTCTCTGTCTTGATGCTTCAGTGTATGAGGCAGGAAATCATACAAGCTTTGGGGGGTAATTTATTTCTCTAGAGCTATCACCCTTAGATATCTCAGTATTACTATTCTCCAAGCATCTCTCTTGAATATTTATGGTGAATGACCCCACTGCCAGGGATTGCCATGAGCACTGTAGTATATCAATGCCCAGGCATTTGATAGAGCAAGGTCTGTGCTACACCTTCAGAGCAAGCACTATCATTGTCCCTCCACGTGTAACACAGGGAGCTGAATCACTCAGAGAGACAGATAAATGACATATGTAGATCGGAGACAGCAGCAAATGGTAAAGTATGTAAGGGAGGGACTAATTACTGCTGCAGCTGGGACTAAAGCCCATGAGTAGGGCAGATATAAAAAATGAGGCTGCCCCAAGCAGGCTGGAGCTGTTCTGGAGTGACTCTGGAGAGGGAGAATTGGCTTGAGATTCTTGACGTCTCCTATCTTGTCTTCCCTGAAAGGAAAATGGCAAAAAGTAATGACTCTTACACCAGGGAGAGGCCCAAAGGGGACCATGTGAGCCTGTGCTTTGAGATCAGGTTTGATGTTTCCAGCACCCGTGAAAGCTGAGAGCCCTCATCATGAAGGCAGCAAAGCAAACAGGGCTGCTACCAAGCACAGTCATGAGGGGATGGTGTACAAAACAGGGTATGTGTCGTAGCCATCTTAATAAGGCACATTCTCAGCCACAAACAAGACCTAAACCTACCTGAGGCCCGAAGGGAGAAGCAGCCCAGGTGTGAAGTTGGCTCCATTTCCACCCCCACTCCGGTATTTGGCCACTGCAAGGGGCATGTGGGCAAGCCAAACCTCCCTTGCAAAGTAGCCAAAGTTCAGTTGCTCGCTTGATGTGCTCAGGGCCTGTCCACATCACTCATTTGCTGGAAAATTGCTCCCAAATATCTGCCTACCTTGACTAATGCTGTCCTGCTTTATCAGAAATGGGCTGTTTTCTAGCCTGGCGCTAAGCCTAGCCTCTCCACATGGTCATGCACAGGGTCAGTCCTGCCTCGTGTCACATTTAACCTTCCCCATGTTGGAGAAATTTTGCAGCCCTCTACTGTCTGGATAGAGACTTGCAGATAAAGAAATGTTATGAGCAATCCCTGTGGGTATGCATTCAGCATTTTTTCAGTCTGGCCGTTTATCATTAGCCTTTCTCTATTATCTGACACCCAGTGGTAGCTTTTCATAACTGCCCCAGTTGCAGGCCTTTCCTCAAGTACGTTTCTAGTAGGTGTGTCAAGCATTTCATTTCACCAATATGTTCATGGTCTCTATGCTCTTACTGACAAATTCCCTAATTGCCCAGTTTCTATGCGGCACATAAAAGCCATCTCAGAACGTATCCTCAATTTACTATGTTGACTTGTAGAGGCTAGGGAGAAAGCAGAGAGAAGCCTTTCACCCTCATAGCTCTGTAGAGAAGATCATCATGTTAACTCTGCATAGTTGGGGATAGGGCCAACTCTCTGAGGATAAGCATGCCCCATGCTTTCCCATGCCTCAAAGCATGAGGAAAAACAGATCTATTCTGTATGTGAAAGGGTATTTGAAAAAAACATTCAAGAGTGTGAACCATTTCCGCAGGATCTTTGCTATAATACCTAGTATAAGTATCTCATTCACAGAGGGAAGGATAACACCCTTCAACACCACATCTTACGGGGTTGGGAGAAAATTTAGCTCAACTTTGAGCCCAGTTCTTGACTCATAAAGAACTGTGTTTGTTTCACATCTGATTAATCTGCCTTTTTTCTCCTTCTAGACTGTTTTGCTGCGCTCTTCTTAAGGTTTTCTATTTCTGCTATTATTTTATTATGAATATTATGTGAGGGATAAGTATGTATATTGTGTTGCATGTCTGTAACAGACGGCAATCTCTGCCCTGAGGTACTGGCACTCTAATACAGAAACAGCTACTGTAGAATGTGAGGAATCTGATATTATTTTTTTTTTTTTAGATAAAAACAAATGTGGTTAATAAGGCATCTTGCTCAATTTTTGAAAAACTTAAATTGCCAAATTTATTTTGACAGTTTTAAAAATGAAATTGATAAAATTATGCTACATGACAATATTTATACTCAGAATCAATATGTATAGTGGTATGTTTCAGGGTGAGTTCATAAGGCTGCAACTACTTTGTAGCAGATATACAGTACTGAATGGCTGCTACACTGATTTGCCTCCTAAAGAACAGCATTGACAAGAAAACGGGTGCTGTTTGTGGTATTAGAAGAGCATATTGTATACAGATATTTGTAAACAAAGTACGCTATTAAATTATTACTTAGTATTTCTTCAATTATTAAATAGCTCTCAATTAGCATTTACTATTGGAACTTTAGTGCTAAAATGCTGTATTGGATAGGAGCAATGCGCAATTATGGTTCCCTCATAGTTGTCTGTCAGCTCTTTTCAGAGAATTAGCTCACTGCAGCTCTCCCCAGCAGCAACTGATTCCCTGAATATCTGTGGATTCATTCTGTCTACCACACAACCTCTCATTGCCTAGAGCCCTTTCTAGGCACTAATAACACCTTCCCAAAGCATTATTATGATGTTCCAGACCTGCTTATTGTATTTTAAGCCTTCCCAAAAAGCCACGTTTTCAAGTTCACCCTTAACATTTTTTCTGGCATGGTAATCAGAAAGGGGCTGTGCTAAAGGTTCAGGCATTAGCATAGTGGCTTGCTGGTGTGAACGTGCCCACAGTGCTCATAGCGTAGTGATAGCTTGTCACAGCACCATTTTTACTTTGAAGACTACTACTGTGCCCACTTTTATGGACAACTGATTGCTTTCTGACAGAGTGTAACGGGAGTCACTGCCTCAGGTTGCAAGATGCAACCAAACCTGCGCTCAGGGTGGCTCTCCAGAGCATCTACATGGGCAGCTACTGAGCCCCACCTGGTAGGCCAGGGTCCTACTGAGAAAACTGTGTTGAATTTGAACTAGTTTGGCCTGCACATGGAGTGATAAAGGACTTCCTTGGTTATTTCTAAAATGTGCTGCGGTATATGATGTGTATACATATCTCCAGCAAGTAAGAGGCTATTTAAGCTGATGGTAAGTGGGTAGAAATGGTGCTGTACCATCTTCCTCTCTGAGTCTCATCAGATTTTGTTCTCCTCTGCCTAGGTAGTGGATTGGTGACAGAGCAGTCGTCTTTGATATACATAAAGGAAATTCTCTCCTGTTTCATTTTCAACAATGCTGTCAATATATTCTTAAAGTTTCTTCTTTTTATGTAGCCTGTGATGGCTTTCTGTGCGGTCTCTGCCTTCTGTTCTTATCTGTTCCACCTTTTTTGTACATGCTTTCTTGGCTCTTTGTAACCTGCAAACCTTAGCCATTTCTGTAGCTTTATGTGTTGTAGGTAATGGATTTGAATTAGGTACCTAGCCCACACAAACCTCATTCTACTGATGAAACATATTCTTAAAGCCTTGACTTTGATGTCACTATTAATCATAACATGGCTTTCAGTTAGATTTCTAGTTTTCAAATGTGGGGATCAAAACAGATATTCTGGCTTGTTGAGGGCTATTTGAATGGCTTCAGGCTATTCTTTGAGATCGTACTGGGATGGAGCCAATGGGCAAACACAACATTTTGTTAGTGAAATGAGAAGCTTTTATTTTTCCTCTAGCAGGTTGGGAATTTAGTACAACCTGTTCACATCATCATGAATCACCAGTGCAATATCTAAGATATGTTTATGGTTGTTATTGCTGTAGGATCTGTACAGCTACTGAACAAACAAGCCCAGGCTTTTTTATACCGAATGGACACAGTGAAATGGAAAGTTTGGGAAAGCCATTGATAATACTGTCAGTGGGTGACTATTCCAATTGTGTACCCCAGACACAGTATTTTAGGGTGGTGTTGTAGGTCTCTTAAATTCTATGGATAGAAGTATATCTCTCAGAAGTGTATATTCAGTCTCTGCTCCTATTAATGCTTCTACACAGGGACTGAAAATCAAGTTTCCTATCTCACAGTTGAGAGCTCTGACAACTAAGCTGAGGCAGGCTTGCTCTGCTCCTCCTTTTGCTGATCAAGCTTTGCAGAGTGGATTCTAGCACGTGGTGAACAAGAGAGTTTTCTCTCTTTCAGCATAACTTGTGGCATGGTGGTTACAGGAAAGATGAGTGCAAGGTAATACTCAGTACTTCCTGAGGGACAGTCGGAAGAGAATCTGGGTAGGGCTCTATTAGTTGTCCTAAATTAAAAGAAGGGAGAAATGACTTCCTATACTACTTGCAAGTGTCTGGTGTTTGGACCTTATCAAGAATCCTGGTTGGAAATAAGAGTCTTCATGTATCCTAATACAATGCTTAAGTAGCGGTTATTGTAGTTTTAAATTACATCTGCCCCAGAGCTAGCTTGTTTCAGCCAGTTTGGAGCACAGAGAGAGGCCTACATCTGTCTCCACCTTGTCATATGGGTATACTCTTTATCTTTAGTATCTAGAATTTAATATTACTAGGGAGACTAGATTCTTGCAGTTGGAATAGGAGGTGTTGCCCTGAAAATTTAAAGACTCTGACATATAAATTATGAAATCACAGCTGTTAATTGGAAATTGCAGAAATCTGGAGCAATTAATCTTGTATTTCCCTTATGGAAGGCTGAGAGAGGTTAGCATGTTAATACTTCATGCTTCTGTCAGAAAGAAAAGCAAGAGGAACAAAACTGTAACTAAAAAAAGAACCCAACACGCAGATTTGTCAGATATGTGATTGCAGGTCAAAGCTAGTTGTTAGCACATCACAAAGCTTTGGGAGACACTGGGTTATGAGGCCCTGTTGGAACCAGCTTTTGAAACATTGGAATCTGCTAAGCTCCGCAGGCCTACTTGCACCATTTGCTACACTGGCATACCTCACATGCTGGCAAACCAGAAAAAGGTTGACTGGAGAGGTGGCTATTTTGTTTTTTAGCTTGCAATTTCTTTCTCTTTTCAGTTAGTTGCTTTTCTTTATTTACTTCTCTTTTCTGACCTCTTGGAATATGACCTATACTAATTTGGACTTAGAATCTGTGCATCATATTCAGAGTGGAATGTTACACATTACTAAGTAGTTTGCCTAAGTAAGTAACTAAGTCTCAGTGCATATGTCTACATGAGTCTCAAGGGGATCTAAATTGGTATGATGTGCACAGTGAGGGGTCTGGAAGAAGAGGTAAGCTACCCCAGTTTAGACTTCCTCCAGGCTTAATTGGCATTCTTCGATTTACTTAGACTCCCCTCAGTTGTTGGCCCACCATCTTCTCATAAGTCAATTTCTATTTCACACTCTAGAAATAAAACACAGTAGAAGCACAGGATTTTGAATATAATCAGACTTATTATCTGCTTTGATCATTATTTTGTAGAGATTTGATTGTTATTTATGATCTGTAATAGAGGTCATTATTTTATTACATGCTTTCTGGGTATGATTAGGTCACTTAAATGAAGGCTTTCTTTCAGTTTAAGTTAGTAAGAATAATATATATCTGATTTCTTGTAAATAAACCTGAATTTCCACAAATCTGCATGCATTGTACTCTGAAAGCTTTTTTGTTAGAATATACAGATACAAGTAGATTAATAGAGAACTTTGTGCAGGCTTAAAATGTTATTTTTATAGAAAAATTATGTTTGGTTTAAAATGCATATTATCCCCAACGCTGTGATCCCATTATTCATAGAACAGGCTTTGAGGGTGAAAGATATAGTTCTTTATTGGATATGCAACCCTTAACAGGAAAAGGAAAGCAGTATTACTCAACAAAGTTGAGTATTTTAAAAATAAATTTAACATTGTTAACGTTTACTTTGTTAAAAGTTATTGAGTGAGTGAGATGTGTAATTGTTCAACTGCATTGCAGATTTATGAATTGGATTTTATTCACAAGTGCAGTTCCCTCAGATATTTTTCCTCAGGTTTCTTAAGGGCCTGTAATGGACTCTAGAAAGCCTTTAATGCTTCTGAGGAAAACTGAGCTAGGTCAGTATTACTCAGTCTTGAGTGAGCCTGTAAAAAATGCCTAGTAGAGATATTTGCCACTCATCTTGTTAAATTGTGGACCTGGAAGGAAAAGAACAAGGAGTAAGTAGTGAATGAGCTGGGCAGCTCCTCCAAGGAGGCAGGAGATGCATATTTCTTGAGACATCACATAAAGTTGAAATGCCATATAAGGAGTATTGCTGAAAGTAAAGCCAAGCAAGAGAATTAGGATGAGAGAGTATAGTCCTGAATTGAGAGACTCTGGACCTGAGAAGGGATGACATTGATTAGCGATACATGTTGTGCTGGATAGCTTGGTCTCTTGATGCACTGCTAACGCTTGGTGTGACCAGCCTCTCTGAGCCCAGAAGTTCATTCTGTGTCAGTGCTATAGCTGCTCAAAAGCAGTTTAGCAACAGAAGTGTACAAGTGATGGGACTCTTGGGCAAACTATTTCATGGCTGACACTGTATAA
The DNA here is from genome assembly GCF_947461875.1 of Haliaeetus albicilla. Taxonomy (NCBI): domain Eukaryota; kingdom Metazoa; phylum Chordata; class Aves; order Accipitriformes; family Accipitridae; genus Haliaeetus; species Haliaeetus albicilla. Next base: position 17,782,115 of record NC_091490.1, on the reverse strand, counting down.
GACACTCAGACCTTTCCAACCCTTGTATGGACTGGGAACTGCAAAACACAGTCTTCAGAAATAGCTTTCTCACCCACACCCCTGAGCTTGTCACAGTACATAAAAGAAACGCTCCTTTGCCCATCAAGCCAACATAACTTCTCCTCTGTACTTATTTACATCAAAATTTTGCACCATTTATATAATTTTTGTTCTCAAATAAAGTATTCATTATGGATGCCCATTACATGTGTAGCATGCAGGCCAAGCAGAGCTGTACTACTGATAGTATAAAAGTTCACCTGCATAGCAGGCAAAAATTTCATGAGATTAGGGAAGATCGGTTAAATACAAATCACATCTAGAAACAAACAAACAAAAAATCCATAACATCCTGCAGAACTGTTCAGAATGGTGGGCCAGTTTGGTAGTAGCAAGCCAAAGTGCACAATGTGTCTCAGAAAGAACCATGAAATATCATATAGAGCATGTTCACCACTGACCTGGTCCCAGGCAGTGCTCCTGTGTGCCAGCTCAGGGCTATGTTGAAGGTGCTTCAGTAACATCCTGCACATCCTGGCTTTCAGACAGAGCTCAGTCACACCCCACTTAGTGTTTAGACATCTTTCAGCTTCCCACTCAACAGCAAAAAGACTAATTTCTTAGAGGCTGGAGCTAGCGTATGACTTTGTGAGCAGTAGCAGCAGTGTGAAGGCTCACCAAACATTACCAGAAGGGGTGAGAAGCAGAATAAGGGGAGTGACCATACTACTTTTTTTGTGCTGAAAGCAGTATTGGCAAGCTCTGTTTCTGACTGGTCTAGCCCCATGAACCATTTTTTTTTATGTTGATGAAAAAATATGTATCACTTTCCCATGGCAGAAATAAAAAATGTCCTGCTTGGTTATGAACTCTAGGAGTGGAGAAAGAGGCAGCAGGAGACCCAGAACAAGAGAGTGTTTTCCATCTGCCACCTGAATACTGTAGAGTAATGCTGTTGTATTTAAACTAGAGATTTCACATACCTTTCTTGTGGTACTGTGTACCTCAGGAACCTCCCCTTTAATAGTAAATCTGCTTACTCTAAATTGTTTCTCAATGGACTGGTAACAATCAGGGATCACCAGTTTACTGGATGGCTGCTATTTGTGTCTATGACTGAAGACTTGCTGGGAAAGGTATATGTAATGGTAGGAGTTCAGCTATATTACGGGGATATGCAAATAGCTACTGTGTGGTTTGTTAGGGAAACCAAGGCAGGAGATGGCCATATTTTTGCTATCCTAGGTTCAAAATGGCATCATCTCACTCCAGAAAAAAAACTTGTTTGGGGAACCTTGCAGTTCTACTGGGTTTTATTTTTTTTTTTTTTTCTCACTGAAAGTGGTTAAGCTTGGAAATTCTTGGGTACCCTCTTCCCCTTTTCCCAACTTTCCTTTGACTGAAGATTGACCCATCATTTCTGTGCAGCTGCCATAATTGGCTCTATATTTATACTTCAAGTGAGCTTAGCAGACTCCTTTGTCTTAGAACGCCATCCTGATATAACGACTCAGTAACTCAACTACTAATTGCATTAATAATCTTTTTCAACAGAAAATGCCTTCTCATTTTTCTATTGAAGCTGCTTATGTCTGTCTTTTCCGTGTAGCGTAACTTTCTCTCTACATGGTTTCTGGCCTAAGATTTTGACATCAGTCCTAGTTATGCAGCAAAATAGGTGGCTGAACCAAAGAGAGGTTTTTCCTGGACCTGCCTCAGAAAACAGCATGCAAGTTGAAATTTCATTTTTAAATTTAACTTCTCCCTCTTGGAACAAATTCACTAAAGTCAAAGTCTCACTTTTTATAGCCTCAGTAACTGTTTCTGGATTTTCAAAGTCAATTCAGCCCTAAGCTGAAGTAATTATGGCACATGCTATAAACCACAAGCACTGTAAACTCAGCATGGACTGCTATATCACCATCTTGAAAGTATATCAATCTCTTTTTAGTCTAATTTGTTATACACACTGTTTCTTTGGTTGCTTTTTCTTACCCTCACATTCATCTATTAAAAGAAATGAGAATGGGGCATGTTCCCAATTCATAAAAAGGTAGGCCACTTTTGGAACCATGAAACTTAGAATTAAAATGGCTTTAGAATAAAAATGAATAAATTGTATGTTATTCTCCACATTGTCCCTTCTGTTGGAAAGCAGTACACTATTAACTTAAGGCTATTATTAAATGGGACTATGTCTACTGCTATCAATGAGAATCCATTCGCTGCACTAATTGTTGTAGCTGTGCTTACTAAATTCTGCTTATTTCTGAATGCATAGAACCCATACAGTATGGATAGCTTTTTTCTTACAAGGCATCTCTAAGAAGTCAGCAAGGAAACCTTGGATGTCTTCTTTCTAAGGATTGGCAGATAATGAAAGAACAAACCACTTGTAGTGCCTCATACCTGAACATTTCCTTGATCTTTATAACATTTACAGAGAAATTATTATTCATTCTTTTTTTCTCCTTTTTTTCAAATGTGTGCTCATCCCAGTTTTGCCCAGGCCTGAATGAAATGCCAGACTGCCACAAGAAAGCCTAGGCATCACAGTTTTCCAGCTCAACCAGCAACTGAAAGTCTCGTAAGACACCTTACAGATTTCCAGCTCAAACTTGTAGAACCAAGATGTTTACATAATTTATATAAGGTGGGGCTATATATATGTGGGATGGTTAGCTGCTGTAATGGCCAAATTTTCAAAGTTGCTCAGCACATGCAGCATTCAGGCCTTCAGCCCATTAGAGAATGGTGATAAAATATTTGGTCCCAAATAACTGGGAGAAGGGGGAAATGACTTTTCATTACCTTTTTACTTGGTTCAAACAATTCTTTATTTTAGACCATAAGTGTCACTGCATATCATAATTATTACTTTATTTAGCATTTCTAGGTGGTAGCCATTCAAGGCTTCAAAACAGCTAGCAATAGTTAGCTTCAGGGAGTAGTCTAGTATTCACATCAGAGTGTTTGGGCAACTAATATGACATCTACAGATGTGACATAGGAGTAAAAACCTGACCCTCACCTTCATGAGAAATGATGGAATGCTGGTTCCACCATTGTATAAACTGGGTCACTGACTGAGAAAATGAAGGGGACCTTGATGGGTGCTACCAACAATTCCTCTGCTGTTAAACATTTATGGCTTATCACATGTCCTTTTATTTTCTAATTCAATCTGTTCTGAACATGAGGAACAGCTTCGTAAAGCTCAGTAGCTTCAAATAAAAAGGATATCAATGCTAAAGATCTCCACACTGAAATATCTTTGATGACAGGAGGAAAAAAAGATAATATTGCCAGGGACACTGTCCATAAGGAGATAGGTGCAATAAGCATGCTCTTTGCACTTTGATCTTGAATGAAAGGTCATTAAAAAACTCTTGCTGACTGTGGATTGCACACTCCAGGAGCAACAACATGTATTCCAGTAGGGCACTTCAGGAAACTTTAAAAGGTACGGGTCTTGGAAACCCAAAAGAAAACAATCAGTGAGCTTACAAGACACATTTTTTTTGAGAAAAATCATATACCATTGTTTTCTAAAATACTTGCTGACCACAAAACAATGTGTTTTCTTGTTACTAATAGGTAAAGTTGCCTGTAGGAACCTTTTCCTTCCCATAATAAAATCTAGCAGAGTGCAAGAGGCTTTTCTGAGACTGATTTCGCCACCACAGCACGAGTATGTTTTAAAAAGACGCAAAGTGCACTTTATGAGGAAATGAGAGAGGGCCCAAAATGCCTTTTAATTTATTTTTATAATAAATATCATTAAACAGAATTTTGAAGCCATATATTTTTATTTTGTATGTAATGCTTATAATGTAAAAAGGAGCCATTTCATGAAAAGGTTGAAATAAGCAGTTGCTAACAATGAAGTCACTATTTTATTGAAACCTGATAAACTTTCCTGGATAATTTGGTATTTTTTAACAACATTTTTCAAGGCTGAAAAGAGAAAAAGGGAACCTTAAGTTTGGCAGAAACGAAAAATTATTTCTGTGGCAGCTTCATTTGGACATGGAAAACCTGTTTCAAACCATTCCTGGCTCCACCTCTCACAAACTATTTATTATGTACTATAAATTACATATAACATGTAACATAAAAATTAAATAGAATTGTTCTGGAACCATAGATACAGATTGAGAGTTAATTAAATGAATGCATGGGGAAAAAATTTGTGTGAGATACAGGACTAGGGGTTCCCTGCTGTACCTATTTAATGAAGTCTCATCCATCTGATGGCTCCTGGACCCACTCTTCAACACTTCCACAAAAATGTCACATTCTTTATGGGGGAAAAGTGTGGAATGTGCCTTACCCACATCAAGTACACCATTTTACAATTCCAATCCAATTAATTAAGCCTCTATTCTTCATGCATGAGTGGCTGTCTCTCAGTTACACACCCAAGGCAAAGCTCCAAGGGGGCCAGCCAGCCAAAAAAAGAAGGTACATTCCCAGCTCTCATTTACTTAAATACATATTTTTGATAGAAACAAATGTTTAAAATGACTTCAAATGAAAGTGTGTATATTTCTTCAGGGCCAGAGCATCAATAACTTATGTCTCAGGAAAACAAGCTTTTATTATTTTTATTTTTATTTTTAATGCATAGTCATAATTAAAGCAGGGAGGAAAGGACAGCCTCCTCTGTGAATGAGAAAATTAGACTCAGTGTAGTGAGATGGGAGGGTAGAAGGAGACTTCTGATGCGTGATTAAATGAGGAGGCAGTATGGTGAGGGCAGATGAGACACAGCACAGTGGGAGTATAGAAAGCATGGTGAAAGAAAGAAACAGAAGACAAGATGTTAAAGTACCATAACCTGATGTACTCCTGAAGAGTTAAAAATGAACTGATCATCTGTCAGGAAACCACACAAGAGCGGGGAGATCTGATTCCAGTCCCACCTTCCTGGGTAGGAATGTTGCTTTTATCTGATTAAGGGAGAAGAGTAACTATTTTCTTCTTACTGCACAGCATTGCACTGTTATTTTTAGCACTCGGTTTCTAAGTATGTATATCCTACAGATCATCTGTCATTTCAGTGTTAGAAACAACCATGCTATTTTTCTGCAATTATATAGAGTCTCTTCATTTAGGTACTTGTTAGTTATTTTACTTATACTGATCAAAACCTCAATCAAATTCAATGTATTGTCTGGACACCTGAGATCCAGCTCAGGTAAGCACATGCTCAGGTTCTTTCTTGTACTGCAACCTCATGCCAGAATAAAAGTGCACATTACAAGTAGCAACAGGTATAAAAAGCTATGCCTGCCACCTCAGTATAACTTGTGTGTCAGTGTGAGGTCACAGACAGGGACAACCTCTTCCAAAATTAGCCATAGTAGTAGAAAATGTTGCAGCTCCCTCTTGTTAGTGCCCGCCAAATGGTATTACTTTCTATGGGAAGAATCATGTTAGTGCTGCCCAAAGGCAGTGGCTGTCATTGTGAATAGCCAATCATTTTAGTAAAAAACTCATTGCGGCCATTCTTGGCTTGTCAGAGGAGTTTGGGGTGGGAGTTGGAACCAGCAGGCCTTGCTGTTACTGTAGCATCAGCTCTCCCCTCCTTTCCCCAGTGATGGTTTCTGTGCCAGTATGTACAAAATGCCAGTGCAAGTATGTCCTTGACAGGTGCTATTAGGCCAGAAGATTATTTCACCTGTTGCAATTACACCTTGGAACTTTTTTACACTTTTCTGCAGAGGTGAGATTTCCCAAATGAAATTATATTTTCCAACTGGATTGCAAATTTGAGGCATTTCACCCATTTACATATCCCTTCAATCTGTCATCATTGATGCTAGAAGGAAAAAATCTGAAATAGAAAGGGAAAGCTGACAAGTCCTAAAATTAAAAAGTTATTGATTAAGCCATTTGACTTGTTCTTTCATTCCAGTATTGTACTCCAGGAAACAAATGTTTAATTTATTTTGGATAAAGGGATTCAATTTGTGATAATGCCATGAAAATATAATATCCTTACAAACTCAGATTTCTCATAGGAAAATGTTAATGAGTCTTTTCTATTACACTAAAAATACTGTGTAACAGAGCTGGTTGAATATTGCCCAAACAATGTTTCTGAACATTTGTCAGAATTGTTGCTTGGTTCAAGAAAATTCATATCCCATTGTACTCACTATTTGCCAACACTTACATGAACAGTTTTTGTTTAGGTAGAGGTTGGTTTGTTCCCTACGATATATCAGTTCATTCAAAACCAGAGGACAGATACAGTATCAGGTCATTAAATGACCAACCATAGTCATCATTGCTGATAATAAATGTTTTACTTTGCAAGCAGCCTATAAGATCAAAATTGTTCATTAAAAATGCAAACATACTTGATATTGCACAAAGTCTACTTTAGGTATTATTCATCTGCAGGAAAAGGATCAATGCCTGGTTGTCAAATGCAATTATTAAACATATTGCCAGAATTCAGACTTGTTCCACAAATATTCATTAAAGGGAAAAAAATTCAAAACATTATCACAGTTCCTTCACCGCAATTGATTAAACAGCACATATTGTTTAATAGCATAATTTTTTTTTTCCCACTCTGAAATGTTTTTTTTTCAAAATACAAGGAAATATAAAGAACTAAATCTTTATCTTTGTTTTGATGCATTGGCAACATTACAGTCCTAATCAGAGTACTCAATCAGAACTGGGCCTTCTTTGCACATAGTGCTAGTAAAAGACATTCATTGCCACAAAGTACAAAACCTAAAGTTATTTCAATAAAATCAATGCCTTTGAAATTGTGAGAACATAGTTCATCAGCTCTTCCCTAAGTTATATAGTACGCTTCACCACCAAGCACTGCATTCTCTCTAAATATTAAAATCTGACATTATAATTTCATAATTAGGGCTTTATTTTGGCTGGAGGAATTGCTGGTTTTTTTTAATTCTCATCATGTTTTTCAAAAAGAGTTTTACTTTGTTTTTTTAAAGAAAGTCATTAGTACTAGGGAAAAAACCTCTAAAATGTGATATGAGTGTTGCCAATGCAGTAAGTTATACCTGAGTCTGTAAAGAGCCTGAAACAATAACATTGAAAGGCAGGATTTGCAAAATTTGTTGTAACATATAAAATTAGTTCAGGTGCCCCATGATAATAATCTGAAAAATTTAAATGACCGCTTTTGTAACTATTTTATTACCTATAAAACTGATAAGAAAGGAAAGGGTCAGTAAAACATTAGTGGTCTCACACAAGGTGGTTTTAATAATAAAATCACTGATTTCAGTGGTTTTAATAATAAAATCACTTTGGCTCACCCCAAGTTCTAGGATTTAGCCATGGAGCTCCTCTCCACATACACCAGGTACGTTACTTCACTCCCTCTGGCCCATGTTAAGGCTCTCCTAGCAAAGGACATTTTGGTGGTCGTCTGACTGAGTAGCCCTGAGCTGTCACAGAATGAAGGTAGGCAAGACCATCAGAAAGCAGTCAGTACACATGATCTCATTCTGCTCTGAAGCGCCCTAGCAGCCTCTTCTGGGAAAGAGAGCCACTGAATCACATATGGCACAGCTTTAGCAAGCTCACAGTTCATGATTGACTTTGGACTGGTCATTGCTGTCAGCCCAGATTTGTCATAGCCACTCTTCTGTTAGTTTTCAATGAGGAGGCATCAAACCCATTTCTCTCCCATTCTGCTCTAGAAAGTGAAAGGGAAAAAAAATTCCATATTATAGCAACTTCATTCTCAAGAGCAACAGATCTGGACAAAACCAGCTGTAGGACTGAATGAAAAATCCGGATTGAAATAGTGATTTTGGGTGAAGTTGCAGCTAGGGGCCGATATAAACTTTACGATAGTTGCCCATGCACTCAACTGAAATTCTAAATATAAACCACCTTGAGCTCTGGGACAGTTCAGCTTTGTTTTTCTGTGTCTTTCCGGTGAACCCAACACCAATTTTTAGTTTCTCATGACTTTTAAATTTGGTTATAAACATTTTCACTATTCTCCTCATACATTATTTCATTTACTGTGAACTTAGTAATTAATTGTTGGGGTTTTTAGTAACTGCATTGGGGATTTCTCATAAAGCTTTTTGGCTGTGTTTGATTTTAGACCCCATAAATCTTACTGTATTTTATAAGACAATGGATTACCCAGACTAAGATATTTAGTAATACGTTGAACTGTGTTGGTGTTTTGTTTTGTTTTGTTTTATTTCTTAAAGAACTGTCATAAAGGCTGTAGGTATTTAGTGATATTAATCAAGAAGCACAGTACTCAGCAGATTAAACCAGTAGCTTCCTTTACCTACGATCATCCAAAACATATTCTTATTCCTTTCCTTCTTTCTCACTGGTAACCTCCTAATATTGCCAGGACTGATGTCATCATTTATCCACTCCAGAAGGATATATTCCTTGGGAACTAATTAGCTGGGGGAGGGGGAGAGGAGAGTGGGGAGGGGAAGCCTAATCTATTTTAGTGATTAAAAAAAAAAAGTCTTTTTCATGAAACAGTGGTTCCTAATACAATATATTTCTTTATACTAGTAGTTTTCTCATTGCTGACTCGTCCTCCATTCATTCTGCCCCCGCCCCGTAGCAAAATAAGAAAAACAGATTACTGTAAATTTTGGCACAGAAAAGTATTTGCATCATTTTCTTAGAAGTCACGTGCTTTGGATTTCCTCTTGTTTATGATATATCGAAATGTCTTCCAGATGTTTTTAATTATAAAAAGTTTTCAGGAAAGCAAAGTAATCCGTAATAAAATTTCCTCTACTTTTTTAAAAATAGCCAATAAATTAGTGTACTGTAGCTTATCAAACTGCCACATAATTCTACATTTGACCTCAGTGCAGCAAGGTCTGGCATTTCCTTAGACAGCTAGTTTGGTCAGAGGCAAAACAGGCTTCCCCAAGCATACTTTCAGTTCCTCTTCCAAGGGAGAGTGTTCCCTTCCTGGGGCCGCTGCAGCAGTGCGAGTGCTCATTGGTGCGAGCGGCTCTGACTTCCTACACAAACATAACCACCTCAGCTGCACCAGCTCGGAAGAACCAGATGTGTGACATGGGATATGACAAAGTTTGGATTCAGGACAGAGAGAAAGAGAAAATACTTTAGCTGCTGGTATGTGATGCTGATGCTGTGCTGCATGAGGAGATTTTAATTTATAAATTTTGGGCGGGTGCCCAGATTGCAGTGGTAAAATCTGGAAGAAAACACAATAAAAATAAGATCAGTTCAATTTTCAGGGGCATATATGTGGGTAGGGGGAAGGCTTTAATCATAAAATACATTTTCAAATGGTCAAAGAACTAGACAAGGGACAAAAGCTATGGATCCTTAAAAATCTTCCCTGAACCTACCCCCTGTATTCATTCAGCTAAGTGTTCATCCTAATGACAGACCTGATGAGGGTGCTTACTCTAAGCCTGTATTTATATCAGGAGTTAAGCTAGGCAAGGTAATAGGAAATAGAAACCAACTTTGCTATTTCTGTGATTTTTCAAGCTGTGTGTGTATGCGTGTGGTGGGTTTTTTCTCAGAAATTTGTTACTAGAAAAAAATCAAGATCTGAAAGAAAGGTATAGCTTAGCAAACATCTTGGTGAAAGAGTTATTAGGCATTGAATAAGACTTGCTGTTGGTTCATGTGTTTAGTGGCCTGCATGGGTCTTTAGATTTGTCCTCCCAAAAGATCTCTCTCTGGGAAACAGGGAGTTCAGCCTGTGTCCTGAAAGACAGGAATACAAAAAAGTAAGCATGTGCATTTGGTACTAGCCAGGTATGAGGATTTTGTGGCACACTGAGGTGAATTTGAGGCATTACGTCAAACTGTATGATGTTAGGAACTGTAAAAGCAGGAAAGCATACAGGATCCTAATGGACTGGATCCTTCTGCTTGTCAGAATCAGTTCTCTTCCAGAGGTGGGAAGGGAAGGAGTCGCACCAAAAAAGAGCTTTGTATAATATTTTTTGTTTTTTCCAGAGTATCTCAACACAGCAGGGCTAGTAATAAAAGCAAATTACTCTTAATGTAGCTATCCCACATTCTCAGGTAGTATAAATGCTGTCTAAATGGTGAAAGTGAGCTCTGTTGGCTTGCACCACTTGAGACTTGCCTTTTCTCACTAGTTTGCCTTGAGTACTATTTCATCAGCTAGATTTGCAAAGAACAGTAAACAACCATGCAAAACTCCAAGCCTTTTTTGCATTAAGAGGGTAAATGCAAAGATTTCATCTGGCTATTGAATCTACTTGTATTTATTGCAAAAGCAGCACAGCACAGAATTTGGACTCAATTTTAGCAGAGAGGAGACAGAATGCTAAGAAACAAACAGATGTAAGACAAATGTTCCTTTTATACCTCTTAAAAACAGTAAGTGAGGGTACTCATGCCATCAAAATAGAAAATTATTATCAGTGATAAACAAGCTGAATTTTTTAGAATGCCCATGGAAGTAAATGACATGTGATTTAGAGCTGGTCTGGGTAAGGATGGTAGCAGGACATGAGAAGGAAGGAGGAAACTGCTGACCTCATTACAGTGGCCAGCATGGCTGAGAACTTTGACCAAATTTTGAAAGGGACATAAAATGCTAATGCTGCCACCCCCAGAAAACTTCACCCCCTAAATCCCCCCAGGTTTTGAGATGTCAGAATCTGTTGGTCCCCATTCTTAGAGTACTTAAATAACTATAGATCCAGTTATTTCCTGACAAGAGTTGTGCAGCACCACCGATGTTGGCTGATCATGCATTCCTCTTCTGCCTGCACTCCATCAGTGCTGTTGTCCATACTCAGGCAAAGCTGCCACTGAGATAAGGGGAAGTTTAGGTTTGATTTAGGCTGAGATGAAGGGTGTCACTTACCCAAGAACGTCTCATCTGCTGCCGTATGTTTCTGTGGTATTTGTCTTTATCTCATTTTTTAATGTTAAGGCAGGAAAACCTCTTGCCCTTCTGATGCAGTGGTAATGAGGACCCTTACAGACAGCGGTGAAGTGACATGAACCACCCTTTTGGAAAACAATATATTATTAAACATTTGACTGCAGTTGTTTATTTTTTGCTGGACACCAGTAGTACCTGTAGTGCTACAGAGACAGATGAGTTACTGAGGAGTCAACATAAAGCTGGGTCTCTTCACTCCTAAATATTTCCCATGCAGAGAGTGAGGGGATTACAGCACTAAGGAGAATTTTCATGTGAGACAGAGCAACCTCGGTGGTCAAAGTCTGATCACTGCTCTTGCTGTTACCAGCATTGGTGAGCTGAGGAGAACAGAGCTAGGAAAAAACAACCAAAGCAGAGGATACACCTATTTCAACCAACATTATAAAATTATGTACCAACCAACCTTCTGTTAAATTAATCTGCTGTTACCTAATCCTATTTTATGATGAAAAGCTGGTGCTATAGTGCCCAGTCGCTGTGTGTTCAAACCAGCAGAGAGTAGCAGTCCAGATTTAAAAACATCGTGAGATATTGCTTAGATTCCTTATGATCCCACTACTCTTCTCTTGCCCTAGAGTAGAGCTTGATCCCTCTCTCGAAGGGGTGCCCTGCACCCAGGGGCTGTTGCTGGCTGCAGGCGTTGGCTGTGGGGCAGTGGCAGAGCTGCCCCACTGAAGGGGAAGTGGTGGGCAACGCTCTGCCAAGTGACTGGGTCCTTTTGAGTCTGTGAAGTGTCAGCAGCATTTTTCTTAATCAGTGGCTGTCCTCTAGACACAATTTCACAGGTTGAGACAGGCAATTGTGCTCCATCTACAAGTGTACAAAATTGTCCTTCCACAGACCGCTGCGCTGGCGGCTCAAGGCCTCAGTCCAAAGCAGAGGAAACTGGTGTTGCACAGAGAAACCTGAGGAACTTATGAGAGAAAAGGTGAGCTACAGGTGTAGCTTTCTCTGGAAAAACAATTTAAAGTGCTTCTTGATATTTTTGTTGAACTAAAACTGTGCAAGCCATGCTGTAAATGTCAGGGAAAGAGACTGTGGGGAGGATTACACAGCTCTCAAAATGGTGGTGGTTACTGAACCTCAGCACTTGCAAGGGGCTTACTGAAGGGAGCAGAAGCAGTGCTGGTATCCTGGTCTCTGGAGGTGTTACACTGGGTCTAAAACACCTAAGAACTGGCTTGTATTTTCACATTTCATTTGCTCTTCACAGCTGCAAAAGGTTCAAGAGCAAAGAAGAAATGGGCCCAAGGTCTTTGGGCAGCTGTGTTCGTGGGAGTCCAGTTAGGTGTCTGCTCCTCAGCCTACCTGTGGGAATAGGGCTGGGGAGGAACTTGTGGGGTATTTGCTATCTGGCTGGTCCATTGGGGAATATTTATTTGTTCATTAATTTATTTTATGAAGATTTTACAGGCTACACAGTGCAGTTCCTCACTGATCAGTCTTTGTTCAGTTTACAAACCATGACTTGATGGGAAGTACAACACTATAGTCCACCTCCTGCTCTTGGAGCTAGTGGTGTACAGCAGGTTACTAGGGGAGACACTGTAAAAACAAGCCACAATACTGTGCCTTTGTAAAGACTGTTATCCACTTTTTTTTTTTAATGTAAAAGTTTTTAAAGCATATAAACAGGACTTTGATATCACCGTTGTACTGGACTAGAAGAGCAATTGCATTAAGGAGACTATCCACGCAAAATCAGAAAACAGAATGCTGGCATACCTTTCTATTACATTAAATTTCTGTTAAATAAAAAGGAAGCAAGGAAGCATACAAGAGGTGGAAGCGGTCACGCAGGAAGACTTCAGGGACACTGCCTGGGTGTGCAGGGATGGAGTGAGGAAAGCCAAAGCCCTTGGGGAATTGGACGTGGTAAAGGGTGACAAGAAAGGCTCCTGCAGGTACATCGGCAGCACAAGGAAGGCCAGGGAAAATGTGGGCCACTGCTGATGTTGGTAGTGAAGAATACAGAGCCAAACTCTTCTCAGAAGCATCCAGTCAAAGGACAAATGGCAATGGGTACAAACTGAAATACAGTAAATTCCACTTAAACATAAGAAAAAACGTTTTTAATTGTAAGGGTCATTGAACACTGGAACAGATTGCCCAGAAAGGTTGTGGAGTCTCTGTCCTTGGAGGTATTCAAAACTGGACTGGACACAGCCTTGAGCAACCTGGTTTTGCTGACCCTACTTTGAGCAGGGGTTTGGACTGGGCATTCTCCAGAGGTACCTTCCAGCCTCAACTATTCTGTGATTCTGTAATTTGCAATTTAAACCAATAGTTGTGCTGACAATTTGGACCAAGTTAATCTCTCTGTAAATCAATTGAATATTTGTTATCAAAACTCTGTCAACGTAATTTAACGTAGACCTAAGTGTTCTATAAAAGCTTTTATTGAATCAGAGGCCGGCAGAAATGAGTGCAGCTTTTGATTCCAATGAAATCAACCTGTGTTTTTTTTAACAAATAAGTAGTCTTTTCTGAAAGTGAAACTGGCTGGAAGTAAAAGTGAAACTTGCTTTATTGCTTTTTATTGTTCAAACAGAGAAACAACAAAAGTAAATGGAGGTCATAGGTAGTGCTAAGCAAACGAAATTAAAAATATGAATTTGTTTATGATAGCAATGCCACTTTTAGTAATACAGTGAAGAAATTAGAGTTTTTACTGATACCGTTATTGCATTGACAGGGCCCTTTTGATCTTTTGTTTGAGCTTTCTCTAGCTCTTCCTCTTTTCATCACATTTCTCTGACCCAACTCAAGTGCTTCATGGTTGTAAATACCTGTAAGATGCAAGTTGCTGTAATTTGTATGTGACTGTAAGAGGCAGACTAGTGTAAATCAGACTAAGAAAGTGAATAATTTACTCCTGAATGAGAGCAGCCCACTGCTGTCTTTGGCTCCAGGAGGAAGGATGCCCATTTGTGTCTGTGTATGATGAGAAAGGTGAAGACTGAGTTAAAGCACATGAGGCCTGCTTTATTTTACACCCTCCTGTTAGCTATTTTGCTAATAATTCTGCCTGATCCTAAAGTCCATTTCTATTCTTGGGATGCTAACTTGCACATATTTCTTTTGCCACTTACACCCATGAATAGCCACCATGTTACTTGCCTTCCTGCATGCTGTCTGCAACTACAGCTACTGACCATAAGCTACACATGGTTGACTGTGACTCCTAGGAACGCATATACCTGTTTTGCCACCCCTTGATCTGGTTGGGCTCACTTTAAGTAGCACATTATGCAATGTGGATTAAATTAATGTATGTTGCATAGACTAGTGGTACTACATGGGACTTAGAGAGAATACTGTCTACCAGGCATCTCCCTACCTGGGTGTGGATAGCTGAGAGCATTTTTTTCATCATTCCTAAACTAAAATAGAAGAGGTCTGTGACCCTTTTCATTCCTTAAGCAGTGTACAGGAGTTTGTGACTATGTAATTCCTTCCATTGTAGGCTTTCTCCATGCTTGTTATATATGACCTATAGATATTCCCTCATATACCTGCTACATGTATTCCCTCCTCCTTCCTTTGGCAGTAATGCTGATACTTGGCAGGAACAAGGACCTTTTCTTGCCCCTCTTATTATGAGTGAACTTCCAGTACATAAACAGAATCTTTTAAAACTAATTTAATATGCACAGTTTTATCTTATTTATTTTGTCTTTTTTTCCAGCTTCATCTTGAAATGACTCACTGTAAAAGATTTACTTAAATTTTTGAGGTTCCTTTTTAACGCAAACTCTGATTCAGCTTCTAGCGGTGCAAGATACTGTAACCCAATAATACTAAGTCTTCTTTTCTTAATTCTTAAATGTTTCCCTTCCTCTTTCCCTTGTGGAATAGGTGAGAAAAGCAATTGCCTCCTCTGCTTAATGCATCACAACTCAAAAACTCACTCCATCCATGTAACTTTTAATCCCAGCCCAGCTGGTGGTTCCTAGATTTCAGGCTCTGAATGTGAATTCAGCACTTTTAAATGAACCACTCTGAACAGTACTTCTGTCAAAAAGGGGTTTTTTGGGGTTTTTTTTTGTGTGTGTGCTGGAAGGTGTTCCTGATTTTTCAGATGCAGACCCTGAAAAAAGAACAATCTCATAAATGTACCAAATGCAGAGAAAAATTTTAAAATGTTCTGTTTTTTCCTGTTTCATTAAAGTGCTTGTTCTCTCTTTTAGTGCAACAAAGATGTGTGGGATATGCTACCTTTGCATATAGCTGGCCTTCTTCTTCCTTGTTTGTGATTTCATCAAGATTAAAATGGACACTTCAGTGTTTTTGCAAAGTCCTGTCTCTTGAGGAGCACTTTTTACCTTGTATCACGAGCAGTTAGTGGGGTAAAGATTCTTTTCATCTGCTGGCTGTGGACAGTTCTCTTCAAAAACAAGTTCATCGATAATATCCCAGCTCTCACCAGGAAGTTTGGGATTTAATAATCTGCCTGCTTATGGAAACATATTATCAACTCTGAAAACAGGAACAGTGAAAATCTGTAATGAACTGGGATACATTTTCAGTTTTGATCATTAGCACATAGCCCTGATCTTCATTCTTAGTTTCTTTGATGCTAGTAGGACTGTAGCATGCGGATTGATTAAGTAGGGTGTAAAGGAAATCACATAGTTTTCTTTTTTAACTTTTTCCCCAAGGATGTTTGTTGAGTGCCATGCTGCTTCCTTCCATAGAGGCAGACAGTCTCTAAGGTGCTGGTTGCTTTGCTGAACTCTGAATGGGAGACGTGGTTTTCTGATTAGTCTGGGTGAGGTTTGTTGCAATTTAGTGCAGATAGTTAAACACAAAACTACCGAAGGAGGTTTCTGAAAAAATCTTGCCTATGTTTATAATGATTACAAATAAATAATGTCAAAATAAATACGGGAAGTATCATCATCTACTTCTAATATTTCATTCATAGTAGTATTCACATCTTAAAAAGAAAAAAAATACAGACAACAATTTTGCAGTCAGTTCAGGGTGTCTCCTCACTTGCATTGAGTTGGCTGAAAATTAGTATCATTTCAATGAAAATTCTTAAATTCAAATTGTTCATTTTGAAGCATATAGAGCAGCTTCTCTTTTTGAAAAAACAATGAGATTAAAAATATTATTGGAAAGTTCACTCTTTAAGACATAACCATTTTTTATAACCCTTTGGATAAGTATTTAAATAAGCCACTGATTGGCAGATATCTTATGCTAAATGTGGGGATTTTGTTTAGTTTTTTTTGCAGAACTGAACCTCCTGTGGAGAAAAAGGGTCTGACAAAGAAACGCTGAAAATTAAACCAAACAGGAACAAAAAAACCCCAACAATCTGAAAAATTGTCAACCATCTTTATTCACAGACAGTGAGTTCCTGAGCCAGAGCTATTTGATAGTTCTCATTTCTGGAAGAAGGAGCGTGGAAAAGAAAGACAGGCGTGTAGTCTGTCCTGCCTTTCCAGATGCTTGTTGCCTCCCTAATTCAGTATGGTAACTGCTCATATGAGAATCCTTAAACTGTATGCCTCAAAAAGTGAACTGGACTATCTTAATTGATTTAAATAATACTGTCATTGTAAGTAGGGTTCATTTTCACTAAAACAGGTGAGGGCATAAACAAGCAGTCTTAGCTAACAGATTTGAGATAACCCCTGGGAATGAGGCAATGACAAGTTGCTGAGGATAGTAGCCTTTTCAGTTAATAGAGCTGTGAGTGGAGGAGGATCGGTGAACACAATGTATTTGGTCCACTGTGAAGGGCAGATGATTGAGGAAGGGCATAAGATGAGCCATATTAGACCCAAAAGCTCATCTAGCCCCATATCCTTGTCCCAGGTATGGTCAATAGTTGAAGAATGTAGATATTTCCTTCTGGAGTACTCTTCCAAACACAAACAGGCTGTCCTGGCCTTGCTGAGCCACAAGAGGGGTTTTTCTACTTGGTAGACCTTCATATGTTTTTCCTCCAAGAATACTGAACTTGTGCAAACTTTTGCATCCATAGTGACATCCTTCTTCAAGGTGTTCCACAGCTTGACTCCACATTACATTGTTTTGAATGTGGTATCTGCTCGTGCTCTTTGATGCTTCTCAGCTCTCATGTCAGAAGAAGCAGTGAATAGATCCCCATTTACCCTTGCCACACGACTTATTGATTTAATAGGTCTCTGTCATATCCTCTCTGTGGCATGTCTTCTGTACTGGAGGATCCTGGTATATTTGGGTGTTTCCTGTCCAGTCATTCTGCAGCTTTTATTATCCTTGCCACTCTTCTCCCAACCTTTTCTATTTCCATTAAATCCAGTTTAGAAGTGGGATCAGAACCAGATACAAAGGCTCCATGGATTTATGCACTAATACAATCATGTTCTCTCTTTCACAGTGATTCCTAACATTTAATTTGCTGTTATTTTCTGACAACTCTGTTCTTTGAGCTGAGGTTTTCACTTTCTGTTATATTATCTGTATTACTTGTCCGGCTATTCCAGATCTTCCTCTTGACGTAGTAATGAGCTTGGAGCCCATCATTTTATATGTAAAGTTAGAATTGTTGATTCCAGTGTGTGTCACTTTACGTTTACTTACATTAAATTTCATTGATCGTTTTGTCACCCAGCGATTTGTCTCATAAAATCCTTTTGCATTTCTTCACAGTCAGCCCTTGTCTTTGCTACCTTAGTTAACTTTCCAGCCTCTAGATGAAGCATTTGAATCCCCAACCATACTTCTGGAGCCCCTTTAAAAGCAGACTTCCTAAAAACTCCTGCTGGATGATGCTGACTAATGCTGAAAATGTAAGTTCCAGGCAGCAGGGTGGAAAGAAGGAGTTGAAGACAGGTTCCTGAAGGTGGAAAGCTGGTGTACTTAAGCAGTGTGCAGCTTTAATAATTGATAGAAGTAGTTAAAACAGAGCTCTTGAATGACTGTGCAGGGTGCTGAAGAATATTTTTTTCCCAGTTGGGGCCCTCGCCATATGTACAGTATTATTACTGTAACTGTAGCGTACCATACAAATGAATGATTTATGTAGTGATTTATCCACTCTACCATGAGTATGTGACCAATCTCTATTACTAGATCATATTCAAACCTTTACAATGGCAATATATGCAGCTTTGTATTCTGGAGCATTACCTGCTCTTTAAGCAATAAGACCTGATAGGGCATACATTATTGGCCGCTAGAGCGTGCCTCCATGTGTTCATTAAGCACAATTCTGGAGACTGCAGTCTGGGGCTGCATCCGCAGAAGAAGGAGGTTTTACGCTGGCCATACAGTCCCGAAATTGTTTTCCTGGGATGATAGTGAACATTTGTAAATTTTATCTGAGACCAAAAAGCAGTTTGTTTCGCTTTCACTCAAACTGTTCCTAGATAAATAGCAGAAGGTGGAAAGAGACATTCACGTGTCAGTCATTTCTCATCCAGATTTTAACTAATGGTTCAGATATTTTTGACTGGTGATGCTGTTGAGGGCTCTTCTGCCATTGTGGCAGGTACTGCTATGAAATTCTTTACTCTTTTCCTTTTGATTCTGAGTCAGTTGCTTTCCCTCTCAAGTTGGCTTATCTGGCAAGTGAGCCACTTTGATCTTTTGTTTTATGATGGAAGAGCTGTGGGACAATAAGCAATGGATGGAAGTGGTGTTTTTAAATGATAGCCAGACTAAAATTAAAGCTGCTGTTCTGTGACCTACCTGATGTCCATTTGCCTTCGGAGGTATAGTGGCATTGGACTATACAGGCATGATCTTCCGCAGGAAGCTGTGTCTTGGGGCTTAAGCTTCATTATGTGATGATAAGAGGAAACTTGCCCTTAGGTGGCAAGAAGTAGGTACCTACACTGTGACTGATAGAAAATCCATTCTGTTGGTTTGGCAGTTCAACAGTGAGTTCACATTGGGGAGGAAGAAGTAGATCCTGAGTGTTTACTACTCCCAGTCTATTCTTTTTAATAGCAAGTGAAAGATCAAAACAGCCCAGCTGCCAATGAAATGAGATAAAAGGAGTAATTCGTCTGACAGACTTCTAAATCTGTTCTTCCAGACTTTTTATTTCATCAGTGCTTTAACCCTGACTAACATTTATTTCCCCATGCAGCTTCTCCAAGGGCTGGGCTTTATTTCCTCTTTCAGCCTCTTTTTCTTAAAAGAGATACCAGAAGCATAAGTGCATCTGATACATTCTTTGTAACAAACTGGGAAAGATCCAAAATGTCCAGCTGCCAGGAGGAGTCTGCTGGAAGGGCCGTTAGCCACAATGCCACATGTATAACCCCAGGGGAAGGTAGTGAGAAAGGTTTGGAGCACAGTGAGTAGCCAGAGAAAGACACAAGGGTGGTCTGGGCAGCGTAACAGAGCATCCTTCACAGGAATTCCAACTTAAGTCACATTTCCATTTGTATTCATTGTTCAAAATTGCATTAATGCTACAAAATAAAATAGTGTCCTCCATATAATAGAGTCCCTGACTCTGCTTCCCAAATTGAGGAGGAA
Source organism: Haliaeetus albicilla (assembly GCF_947461875.1). Lineage (NCBI taxonomy): Eukaryota > Metazoa > Chordata > Aves > Accipitriformes > Accipitridae > Haliaeetus > Haliaeetus albicilla. The sequence continues at coordinate 17,762,650 of NC_091490.1, read as the reverse complement.
AAATCCTGGCAGAGGGAGAACCTCCATCCTGTCCTGTGTTAGTAGGGAACAACTTTTCCAAGTTCCCCAAAAGACTCTGTTTAAGCAGTTGCTTGCTTTGTGGTTTCAATATGTATAAATATATATACAGAGGCCCAAATGCTCCTACACAGAATCTATACAGATGTATATCCTGAAATTCTCACAGGTCCCTGAGGGCTGGACAAATCCTGCCTTATAGCAGAAGAATTCTTAATTTTCTTTTTTTGTTTTTTTTTTCCCCCCCTTTTTTTGCCTGTGGAAGAATGGAATCAGTTATCACTGCCATGATAACATCACACTTCTACAGCATAGATGCAACACTGCAAACTTGGCTTGCAAAGCAGCTGATTTAAAACAGTAGAAAGCATCCTAAGTTTTGTTCCTTTAAATTTTGTTTATTACTGACATATGGATATGAAAGGGCATAATTTTGGTAGCTAGATCTAATCAGCACTTTGTATATAAAGTGCATCAAAACCACACATCAATAGCAGTGCATCTTAGTGCGTCTGCATTCCAGATCGTTGTGTAGGGTAAGTTAATTGTTCCTTTCAGTTCTCCTGGATCCCAGCTGGTCTTGCTTAATTTCACACTATTTTATATTCTGTTTATTACTGAGGCCAACAAATATTTTATTTTAGCTGTTTGTACATGTTAAACAAACATGGGATCCTGGTGGAATGTCTCTGGCAGAAACACGCTAATTCCTTATACCCTCAGAGTCCCTTCCACTCTTGAAGGAGTGGGCTCAGCCAGTTAAATTAGGCACCCAAACAGGAAAACCACAGACACGATTACAGTTTCAGCCAAAGCTAAATGGTGCAGCATGAAAGTCATGTTGTTGTTTGGCTTTTTCACAGTGAGGCCTGCGTGAACAGAGACAGCTGGCAATGTCTCTGTCAGAGCCTGCCCACAGGAAGCAGGAGAAAGGGAATTCCTGCTTCATGGAGCTGGCAGAATCGGTTTAGCTGTCCTCTGTGAAAAGATCATCATAGGTAGCCAGCAATGAAACAGCACATTTCAGTTTTCAGACAGTATCTTAGGTACCCAGAGACTGGAAAAGTCTAAGGATTTTAGGCTTCATTTTTCTGCAAATTTCTGCCCTGGTTGAGGTCACCAGGCCCTGAGACTACTCACAACATTCATGAATCTCACAGACCTGCTGATGAGGTTGGACTGTCGGGAGAGGTGGTGAGTTGTCCCCATGCTGGCTGCCTGATGGCTTGGTGGTTAGGAAACCTGCACAGGAGATACTGATTTGGGCACCTGCAGGAATATTTCAAACCCAGTCTTCCACTGTCTTGCCAGTGCTCAAACCACTGGGATGTTAGATTGAAAAAGAAAGGGCACTACCATAAAACTTGATTTAAAAAAAAGATTAGGCCTGCTGTTTTCATTGAAAGACTGTGGTAAATACAATTCTGTGGCGTAACGCCAGAATAGCTAGAGACACCTTTTTCTTTGTCTATTCAGATGCCTGAGCATCTTGCATTCAGGAAGGCAGAAATTTAGATCCAACCTATGTTGGCTCTAAACTCTTCTTGGCTAGTTCTGGTGGCTCCTTCTGAGAGCTGTGCCCAGCTGTTACTGCCAGCACTACCTAAAGTTCTCATTCTTTGGTTAGGAAACTTAGGCATGAACACAAATTTTGTTGTGCACCACTTCAATGACTGGATGTCCAAAAGTTAGGTGTACCAATGTACAACTTGTAATACTTCATTTAGCTAGCCCTTAGCTCCTAGGATGGTATGTACCTTAGAAATCCTTAAGGGAGGTAGAAATAAGAATATAGACTGCTAGACCAATCTTCAGAGAGTGACAGTGAATGATCATTGTGACTGTGATCTGTCACAATGAAGCACAACTGTGCTACTTCATCGTTAATAGAGACTGAGCTGTATATTGTGTTCTTATCCTGCCATGGCCAGACTATAGCTGGAGAGTGCTTGGGACTATGAACAGCTCGGTAAAACTGTCTGGTTTCACATTGTGTCCTTTGTGGAGTATATTAGACTGTGAGCTGTGCTGACTTCTATTTTGTTTCTGAGGAAAGCTCGAGTGGCGTTTTTTAACTCTGCAACTGTAAGCAGTTTGGTCCTTGACTACTTTAAAGACACAGCTTCACTACATGGGGTGCTGCAGCAATTTAGATTGGCTGCAGTAACCAAGCTAGTGGTACCCTCATTTAACTGGGAAAGAGCTTGTTTCTTTCTTCTTTTAAAATTCTTCAGATCTGAAAATTGTTTTCCAGCCCTTTGGTCTAGAAGGGGCCAGGCTTCTTGATATAGCCCATGCATCTAATAGTAGCTATTTTATTTCCAGAAGGACTGAGCCAAGTTGCATGCAAGCATTTTTTTGCATGATGGATCTTTTTGTGTGATGGTTTGATGGTACTGTAGATATTGATTACAGTTTAGTATTGTTCCCTCAACAAAAATTGCTCAGGCGTGGTATTTGTAGAGTAAGATAACTTAAGAGTAATCAAAGTTGTAGGACTCCTGGTTTCTATGTGAACTGAAATTTTGTTAGTCTTTTCTCGTGTTGGTGGGTGAAAAAGGCCAAGGGATGGTTGTTTGCCTAATGAAGGCAGGGTACAGCTGGGAGGAAGCTTGAAATTCTGTTGCAGGGTCTGCAAACAATCTAGTCACATCAAATAGGTGCCCACTCTGCCAAAAATCAGTGAAATTGGGAGATAATGAGGGAAATAATGAGGATAATGAAATAAAGAAAAAGAGAGTACTGTTGTTCTTTAATACAGTGACCTTTTTTGAGATGTGTCATTTACACTGGCATTCTTATGAGTGTTGGCCCATGTTGATTTTACAATACTTAGTTGTGTGATGGCTTCTTACCAAAGCTGAGGAAGCACCCTGTGTCTGGCCTCACTCTAGGCTCGGTAAGCTGTTGCAGTAATGCTGTAGTTAATGGTTTCTGGAAAGTTGATATCTATCTGCATTTGAATGAACACATTTTGGGCTAAATATTGAGAAATAACAGGTATGTAATGCAAATCCTGGGTGTGCCAGCCAAGCCTGTAGAAAAAAGCTCATTTAGGATTAATCTCTAGCAGGGTGACTAATGCAAAGGGAATGAGGTACTTTCCTCCCTGAGACAGGAGAGATTTGACATAGCTTTCAAAGAGGCTTCACTGGAATGCAGTCGGTTGCTTTGTGCAATAGGTATGCCAGTTTATTTAATTTAGAACTGCTTGCTTTAGACCGGAGAATACTATACTAAATAAAGACAGACATATAGCAGCATACTCCACAAATATATTTAAAAGAAAATATCTTACTCACTTTGGAAGAAATGAGGTACATAATTATCCAATGTACATTAAGAGCATTAAAGGCAGCAGCATATGAAAGCTGTCTTACCTCCTGCTCTGCTCTTTGAGCTTTGCCAGATTTTTATGTTTGAGGAACCATATTTATGAGTGATGTATTTGTTGCATCCTATCGCTGTCTAGTTTTCACAGTGACTTCCACATGTAATATCAGGAAAATTAGTTGCAGCCCAAGATTACTAATGTGGTATTTCAGGAAGGAGTAGCTAAAGAATACTTATTTTATTAACAGTTCTCCAAAGTCTTTCTTAGATGGAATATTACTTACTGGTAACATTTGTGTAAGACAGCAGGATTTTTTCCTCGCAAGTGCTGTAGTCAGCTAATAGCAGTCAAATTCTTTTGCGTGGTATGTAATTGTTAACCTCATAAAAAGAAAAATAAATTGCTGTTTTTATCAATAAAGCTATACGCAGCCAAATACAAAGAAAATTTCAGTATCATTTACAGTGTTTAACCATGTTGCATTGCATTCCCAAGTAACAGACTGGTATTTGTAGTTTCAGATTGAGAACTTTATGTTTCACCTCTGCATTTTTTCAGAATTTCATCTGTATTACGTGTTTCGTTCTGGATAACTTATCAGGCAGGGTGAGGATATTTGGAGATCCTTTCTAAAACTCTTAATCGTTTTTCAAAGAAAGTTAACGGAAAGGGTAGATTTTCTTGATAATCCTTTCAAAATTAAAATATAACACAAAAACACTATGTTTAAGTGACATTAAGGGTCTTACTTAAACCAACTAAAGCTGGGAAATTCAAAGTGAATAACTTAACACTCACTTGTAAACTGCCCTCATGTATTACAGCTGACAGTGGGGAAACAGGGGTTCAGAGAGCAGTTCAGATAATAATCTTAAGAGTTTGGATATTGCCTGAACCCCAGCAGTTGGGAGAGCAGGACAGATGTCTTTCAAGATCATTCTTTCTCGTGAGAGAGATGGCATTTCCTTTTCATGGTCATGCTGAACATGGCTTTTCTTCAGCCTGTTCATGCTTCTTTCCCTGGTTAACAGTAAGGCCGGAGTATCACACAAGTAGTTTCCAAGAAAGAGAGATCTAAAATTTGAATCTGAAGCCTAGAGGATCCTGATCCCAGGCTCACTTTCTCTCCCATCTCTAGTTAAAAGAAACCCCAAACTAGCCAGAACTTCCTTTTACTCTTTTGAAGTATCCAAAGGATCCAGATTCCCCTTTGTTTTCATTTGTGGTCCAGGCTGACCTATTTTTTCATTGAAACCAGTTCAGTATTCTGTGTTTACACACCTTATTAGCTGCATATAGCTAATATATGAGATAAGCATTAGTTAGGCACAGCAGGACTTGTTAAGGAAAATCTATTGCAGAGCTCCCATAATTCATGTGATTTATAGATCATTCTAGAAGTTTATTAAAATTCTCCAAATATTCTGACATATCTAAGAAAGGGGAGGTTTTATATGTCTTAGTGCTATTCCTTTAAGCTGAATGGCAGATTTTTGTGTAGAAAAGGAAATTTAATATTCTTGGTTTTTTTCAAATAAGCTAAAACTGCAGTTAATTTGAGGCAGCAGAGAAACTTTGCCTTTCAGCCACTAACACTAAGGTTAGCCCATATTTTACAGAACTCTTGCAAGCAGAGCCTGCAGTCTCTGATTAATGTCAGAATCTCCTTTCAGTTTTTCTCTGAACACATTATTTTAAATTTGCATAATTGTTTAAAGTTGCACATTTTGCTGATACTGCCCCTATTAAATGATACAAGAAAACACAACACAACATTAGATTAAATTACCAACAGGATCAAAACAGAAAGTGACACTTTTATGCAGTTGTGTATTTTGTGAATCGGGGCAGTAATTGGAACATATTAATTATTTCCTTGACTCCCCCTTATCCTGCTCCACCCCTGCTCGCCCTGAAACTGTCCATGTAAACTCTGAGGATATTTAACACATTTTAAGCTGTCCAGTTCTATGTAGCTCCTTGTGAAGTAATTTGGAATGATGATTCCTACTTGGTGAGACGTGCTCAGACATAAACTCACACATGCACATAGCAGCACAAAAAGCATGAACCTGTTAAGGATTTCACCTTTTAAGAAATGACAGAATAATTACAGGACAACATGTCCTTCATGAGTAAAAACAACTAAGCTAAAGTGCTTTCAAGGCTGGCATGGCCTACTTCTCTTCTAGCAAGCTGCATAAATCATCAACTGCTGAGGGATTGATTCATACACTGAGTGATAACTGGAGTCTATATAATGGTGTATATAAATGTGTGGATAACATACACGTACACTGAACTGAATTCAGTTCTTAGTTACAGCTAGGCAACAGAACTGAGTTGATATAGCCCAAACCCTGACTTTGTATACAGATATAAAAAATGTGGAGGATGAACTGTGTGCTTCCTTAATGAAGGGTAAATAAGTTTTTTCCATTTTCAGACCTCTTCAGGAGGGGATTGTAATAGTTGGTAAGTTGGCATCAGACTGAAACATAGTGCGTTAGAAGTCCTCAGTCCCGGAATGAATGTTCCTGCCTTTAAAAAAGAAGAAATAAAAGGGGTCTATCATCTAATTTTACCTGTTTGGGGGTGAATAAGAATAAAAGTGTTGACGTTTGCAGTATTTAAAAGAAAACATGCCTTAGACAAAAATAAAAACAACCCCTAAGCAGAAATGTCATCTGACTTTTCGAGTTACCTGTTATCTCTTACAGTGTCTTTCTGGTGAATAAATTGTTAAACTTCCTTGTATGTTTTTATGACCTGAAATATTTCAGATGCTGTGGATAATCTATATTAGTGGGATGATGTTTCTTTCTCTGAACACTTTAACTGGACAGATTGCACATATGCTCTAGCATTACCAAAGGCCAGGTGAATCCTGAAGAGCTGGAAGCAAGGGTAACTCAACCTCTGAAGGTTATCCAGAGATTTAAGCTACATGAAAATTATACTTGTCGGAAATTCCTAGTCTTTTCAGGCAGGAGTGCTTCTTTTTCTTGCACATAATTTTAGGGCCACAGTTTCAAAGGTACACTTAATAGACTTCTCTTTGTGTACAAAAAACCTTTGCCCCTTAATACACAGTGGCACATTGGTTGGTCTATGTAGCTAGCATTTGCATGCATAGGCAGTAGATTCTGTCATTTATGCATGTAGATAATAGAATTTACATGCACAAAACTCATTTGGACTCAGCCTCAGAACAGATTGGGAGGACAGGTATTTAAGATTTGAGGGACAGATGCACAGTAGGGGACTTCTGGGGTAAATGATGGTTGAGTCTGGAATATTGAAAGAGGGATGTTAAAGAAAGGATGAAGACAGTGCTCATCTGTGTTTGAGTTGTGCTGAAAGCAAAAAGATTTTAGATACAAAGAGCAAGGCAAAAATGATATCAAAGGTCACCTTTCATTGTGAAAAGGACTCTAACTTGAAACATGAAATTTTCTTTTCTGAAATATGTTTTTGCCCTATGGTGTCTGTCCAGTGATGGCCTTTAATCCATCTTTCATGAAATTTCAGCCAGAGCCTAGTACTTCATGTTACTGATACCAAGTCATTTAGCAGAGATTGTAGATATTTAAGGGTCAGTCCTTCAACTCAGGTGAGTTTTTTAGGCCCACTGAAGTAAAAGCAGCAATGTTGGTTTTGTGCCAGCTGAGAAAATGTGCTTGAATATTTAGATTCTTCCAAAATTACTTCTATTTGTAGAGTATCCCTTTATTTGATCTTGGTCAGCCAAGAATAACATTCTGGTTCTTAAGTTCAGGGACATCTTTTACAGTGTAAGAGGAAGTTGCTATCCAGATCTAAATGTTGTCATTTGGGACCCCAGCTAAACAAAGCTTGTCACTCACACCAGGGCCACAGCACACAAGGAGGTATCGTTTGGAATCAAACTATGAAAAACCTTTTACGTTTTAATATCACAGTGGTCCCTCAGCCTAGCCCAAACCCACTCTTTGCTTAAATAAGATCTCACTGAAATTAGTATGAGTTCTGTTGGAGTCAATAGGATCTTTTTCCAAGCAAGGAGAAAATTCTTGTGGCTCTGTTTTGGTGCACTGACTGTGTAATATGAAGGCCTCTGCAGCAATGCGTTTAAACACAACTGGGTGAAATATGGAGAGAGCAGAAGTCTTAATTCCGAATTTCTCAGGTTTGTCAGATTATGTTATATAGTATCAGGTTGTTTTGTGAAAGCTGAGGCCACAGGAGTCCCATTACACTTCCTGGGCTAGATCTTCGGGTGATGTAAATTGGTGTAGTAGTACTACTAGTGTAAGGGGAACTGTGTTGATTTCAGTAGTCTGGGATTTAGCCCACTAGGTCTGAGATAGCTATAAAACCTCACTGTGCACTTTGAAAGTCGTACCCCATAAATGCTTCCGCAGTGCAGTTTTTTATAGTGTCTATAGGAAACCCACTTTGTTTCTGTGGCTTAAAAACACTATCCAAGGTCAGCTTTCTGTCGTTCTTGCACCATAACTGTTAATACTAATAAGTGGTGTTTTAAGTGTACTGTCTCTTAGTGTGTTTAATCTTTTTTTCACTTTTTAGTTTGTCACTCTGAACTATTTGTATCTTGGACCATTTTTACAAGTACATAAACGGACTATCACTAGCGGGGACTACCTCAGTGCCCTATATAGTAGAGTATCCTTCTCTGTCAATGCATATGTGTACTTGCAGGTAAGTGCTGGATATGTATGCACACGCACACAAAATTAGTATGCAGTAAGTGTCCGCAAGCACCCACATTCCTTTTTCACTTGGTTAGTAATGAAATGACGTTTTTGCAAGAAAGTGTTATGTCTCATAGTGTTAGCCATTCCAGTACCTAGATTGAACTCCACTGCACTCATTGACTGTGCCAGTGATTTGGCATTAAGAGTTGAGGTTGTTTTCCTGACAGTAATTTGAAAGTGTTTTGCAACAATTACCTTGTAAGTAGATTTGTTTCTGTGAGGGGAAGAAAATCCTACTAAGTGAGGTATAGAAGCAGGCATCCATGTGCTTTTCCATTAGTATACAGCAGGTTGTATTTTGGTAAACACAACGATAATATAGAAGAATCTATTTTTTCAGATGCACAAAGAGTTCAAAAGAGATTTGTAATCAAATGGCTTCTAGCAATCTTTAATATTTCATGGTCATCTTTGGGGGGAAAAACCACCCAACTTCTTTCCCCTGTTAATCTTTTACTTGACATATGTCAAATAGAATGTGCTAATGGTTCTGGATGTGAGACAACATGTCTCTAAAAATATTATATATGTTTCAACAATACCTTCAAGATACCTAATGGCTTTCTGGAGAGGGAGCTAAACAACCCATCTACATCTGTTTGCTTACTGAGTGTAGCTAGTGGAAGCAGTGTATATTTTTCTTCACTAAGTGTCAAATTTTTGAACTTGTCCTTAGTAAGAATAAGGGGAAAGAAAAGAAATCATTAACAGATCAAAAGGACTTCTTATTAAGGTGTGGACAGTATAGCAAGAGTGACCACAGTTGTTACCCCACTAACTCTTAATGTAAACTAGGATTCCGTAGATAATTGATTTTGCAGCATGGCAGCCAAACTGACAAAAGAAAAGAAAAGAAAATCTGAATCAGATTGGATTCACTTAAAAAAGCACCTTACTTAAATGAAAGTACTGAAACCATTTCATTTGCTCTTTGCAGAATTAACTGTTTGATGTCAGCTGTTGGTAAAGGAAAGAAATTGAGTTAAAGAGTAGGTTGATGAAGATGAACAAATAATAGTCCTGTGTTTATAGTTCCCAGCTGAGATGTGAAGGAGCTGAGTGCAGGTCACTGGCCTGTGTGTGTCCTGCTGCACGTCCTGTGTCTCTGAGGCCACATGTCCTGCAGTGGTGAAGCACTGGCTATAGTCTGTGTGTATGCCCCTGCCAGTACTGCTCGCTGGGAAATGGCATTGCCATGAACCGTGAGGCACTGAAATGATCTGAGTTAAAGGAGACCACTTTTACTGGTGTTGGAGTGAGGTGGCTTCTGTTTTTAACCCAAATAATTCCTGTGACCTGGTTGACACTACAGACCTGCAAAATGGAGAACAGGTACATGGGACTGTATCATTAATTAGTCCTCTTTCCATGGAGAATCCACGAGAATGGGGATTCAAAGCACCTTCTCCTGGGAGCAGGTTATTATCAGGCGCTTGGGTCATTCATTCCCTTGAGAGGCTGCAGGCTCTGGTTCACATTTCAGCTACGAATTAGGCTGTGAGTAGATTTGAACTTGAGTGTCTTCAGAGAAACCAAGGAGAACAATAGCAGCTTCACACTGTGTCATGCTTCAGCTCCAGTGAGTAATGCTAAATTGCTTGCATTGTCACAACCACGCGCTTCCCCTAATGGGGAATCGTAATGGGTCCCTGCAGATCCGGAGGGGATCACAACACTAACTGCATAAGTTTTTAAGATTGTTTCAAGATATCATGGAACACATCCAGAACCCAGAGTGATGTTTTCTTTGGGGCCCCAGACCATAGAAAGTTTAATTACTGATGCCATTACTAAAAATAGCCATAGGAAAAGGCACAGTTTAATCTTTTAGAAAAATGTTTGGGGAATGGGGGTTAGGGCGACTTGTTTTAGAGTGTAATTTCCGTATAGGTTAGAATCTATATAATTATGGTAAAATTATAAAAAAGGATTGTCTGCCCTTGTGTGCTTTTGTATTCAGACAGTGGGCACATTATACCCTTATTAAATGAGTGTTGCTGTTCCTAACTTCTTGTATATTTTTCTTAGCCCTTTCATTTCATACGCTAATCTTCACCTAACTTGTAAAGTTTTGATTGGGTGTTTGATGCCAGTTTCAGAGGTGATGTGTAGTTTGGATTTCCTTGCATTTGCTCAGACATAATGAACCCAAATTACAGCTAGTGGGATTTGTAAGCATATTGTAAACTGGGTGAGAATCTAAGCCAATAAATGTAAGGGAGTCCAGAAGGTATCAGATCTTGAATACAGTGTATGCTGAGGGCATAATCTACACTACCTTTGATGACTCCTAGACTCTGCTGAACTTTTGAGTTAATTAGAGTCACAATGACCACTAGATTTTTATTCCTCTTTCCTGTTGAAGCTCAAATATTAGTCTTGGGACACCTTTTCAAACTGACTTGCCCATCTGAACTTTAAATTACACAGCTCGTAGCATTAATTAGATTTTTACATTCCTGAATATGGATGTGTGTGTCAGAAGACTCAGGAATGTCAGACAGATGAATTTTCAAAATGAGCCAACAACAGAAGAAATGGAAGTAGCCTTAGTAGCCCTGTAACATGTATCCACATCTCTAAAAGTTTTCTGAGAACTTGGAAAATTCAAACTGCAACTGAAAAGCACTGTGTATCCCCAGGCAGCCTTAATTTGCATGATCAGCACTTACTCAGCAGAGTACCATAGGTGTTGGAGACCTTGGTATATTAAATGGGTCACATTTAACTGTCCTTGAACAATTTCTCCGATGTATTAAACATAAACAAGCTTTTTGTCATATTCAGCATCACTGTTTCTCTTCTCTCTACATTTTCTTTGATACAGGGTAATTTTTCTACAGGAATTTTTAGAGGGTCACAGTGAATATGTTATGCTACTTCCTCCCATAGTCATGTTTAAGAATTCTGCACTTGTTTCATTTTCCTTGTTGTTTTTTTCCCTGAGAGTTGGATAATTCCATCTGAGCAAAAATTAATATTAAAAAAAGTTGGGGTTTATAGTTGCAGATAGTAGGACAAATTACACAGTTTCTTTTAGTTTTCTAAATAAATAGTCTTTGGAGACTGACTGTTCATCTCTTGTCATGTAAATGCACTGTCATGTAAATCCACTGCCCACAGATCAAGCTGTCTGTTGGTAACTGGAAAGAAGATGCAAGAGACTACTGGTTTTCAGAAGCTACAGAAGGAAACTGGTAGCAGAGTTCAAATATAAATAAAGATGGCAGGAAAATGTTCTTTTCTCTTTCACAATAAAATCCAAACAAGTCCTTCTTTAACACCCTTTGGTGTTTTCCTGTGATGTGTTAAATAAAAGGTTTTTCCTTTATGTTACAGGAGATACCTTTCTGCCCATTAAAATTATCTTTTTTTAATAGCATCCAGGAAGCATTTCTCAAAAGCTAGTGAGTGGTTTTACACCCTGAATAGTTTTGAACAGAACTGCATGAAGTCACTGTATCCTATGCCAAAATGTAAGACATGCATTCAGTGAAGAGAAAGAAGAGAGTGGGGAAAAAAGAACTTCTAAGTTACTTTACACAAAGAAAGCTTTAAAAAGGGTTACTTTTAAGCATGCTACTAGCTTTGATGTAATTAGCTTGCTGTTAGAACTATTGTACACTAATGTCTGAAAGACAGGGACTGTAATTAAATTATAAATTCTTTTTGCTGCACATCTCTATTTTACAGATTTGTAAGTCTACAGTCCTGCATATGCAAAAATTCTCTATTTAGGTCACCCATTTCCAAAATCTCCTATATTGTGAAAGCTTGGATGTCAAAATTGAACATTACTTTCTGTGCAATATGGGGTGACATGTCAGCAAAAGGACCAGGTTTGTTCAGGATTATTTGAAATTTGGCCCATTCAGTGTGAAAATCTAAACACATTAAAAGATTCAATCCTAGGTGAACTGAACATTCCTAATATATACAGGACCTAATGAACTCTCAAGATAAAACCTTTAATTTCAGTGGCTGAGTTTCAAATAGCTTCTTTTAAAAAAAATGTTCTTTTTTTTTCTTTTTTTTTAAAGAAAAGCCTTAGCAATATTCACATTCTTGAATAGAGGGTTCATAGGACAAATTTACTGACAGATTGCCTTTAAGGACTCTTTTGAATACATTGCCTCCACAGTGTTCTTAAATTTGACTGTCTTAAAACAGTCAAATAAGTTGGATAACTCCCTTCAATGTGTTTTCAATTGCAGATCATGGCACTTTCATCCAACAATTTTGAGGAGATAACTTTTAATTACAATAATAAGAACCACATGGGCAATGATTGATGCAAACCTGATGTGTTCTTTTACTTTATTAATCTTTTTAATTAGAGGCAAAAGAATGCTTTATCTGTTGAGAAGAGATGAGTTGTGGTGTTCTGCTGCACTTCTGTGACTTAAAAAATTTGAGTGCTCACCAGAAGTATGTGTTCACCTGGGTACAAAAGGTGAGAGGAACTTACAAAGAGTTTTCTCCTCCAGCTTTGCTTGCCTTCAGCTTTGTGTAGTACCCTGTGTGGCACCATACTGTTGAGGTTATGATACTCTTCTATTAGTTTTACTTCCGTTCTATAAGCTTCTTATAAGCATAGTTTACAAAGTCAATTAGGGGGCAAGGAAAGGAGAGGCAGTTTAACACCACCAGATATCAGAGCACTTGCTTGCCAAGGGGTAGATAGTATGGGATGTTGAGAAAGAGGTATGAGATGTCTTCCTTAACTCTCCTTGGCTTTAGGAGCTGAGAGCTTAGCAAGTCTTGGGTCTGCTGTGGCTGTGGTTTGAAGCAATTGTAGTTTAGGATGGTGTGAAAGACTCACAAACACGGTGATGTTGATTCAGATGCTAATGCAGGTCTTTGAAACAGATACTGTGAGTATTTTATGTGAACTGGTTTAATGGATTCACTTGCCTTGAGCATACACAAAGTTAGATTCAGTTCCTTCTGTGGCTGAGATACTTTACAAGCTTAGAGGCAAAGCTTAGGTTTCACACATTTGCCTGGAGTTTTTTGTCTTGCAAGCACTCTGAGTAGGATTAATGGCCATGGTGGAAAAACAGCACAGAGGCTTTTCCCACTTACTATTGTCATGATTTATTCTTTCATATTATATAGTGCCAATAGTGTACCAAGTGAGTTACTAACAAGTAAAGGCAAGGTCTCTGCTCTACAAGGTTCATATTCTAACTAAAAATATGACATCTCAGGGCTTTATAGAGAGGCATAAAGGCAATGAAATTTCTGGACAGGAAGGGAACAGAGAACTTATGCACATAAGATGTCAAAGGCAAAGCCACTTCGTGATACCTGGATTTTGTGGTTCAGATGGGAAACCCGTAAATAAACCTATATCAGCACAGGAATTAGTGGAATTTCACAAGATGTTCTGCAAACTAACAAGGAAAGAACAGCACATGCTTTCAGAGACCTGAAGTTGTGTAAGCTTCCTGCACTGCTCTAGCAATAGCATATAAATGACATGGATTCCAGCCAGTGTTGTGGCTTGGTAGCCTGTGCTAGCGTGTTAGGGTGCTGACTTTGGGCCTGATCCAGACATCTTTGAATTCAGTCAGTGGAAGACTTTCAACTTCATGGAGTGAGCTGCAGAGGTGTTTTGAGGTGCTTTCTTGTGCCAGCCAGTTTGGAAATATCAGTGGGAACAGAGAAGGGGAGAAGTTCAGTTTCCTGTGTCAAGTGAAAGAAGGGAAAGGGAATTTAATTTTTTTAATTATTATAATTTTTCAAGAAACATTTGCCAAAAGACCTTTATGCCTGTCACCACATGAGAAAATGGACTGGGTTTGGGATAGGGGATGGTAATGGAGAGAGAAGGGCAGTTTGTTGAGTGGCCTCACTTTGTGACTCTTTATTTGGTGGTAGAAGTGGGTGTGCAGCTCATCATTGATATTAATGTTTAGTTAGATATGGTCTGCTTTAGCTGTTCCAGACAACCTTTAAGTACACCTACTAGCACTCAGTGCCATTCAAACTGTGACCTTGTCGGAAAATTAGTTCTGTATGATTGCTTAAGTGATGACACTTGCAGCAACAGAACTGGAAATTTAGGACTAAAAAAAGCCCAAAAACAGTTGGCCTTGCATTACACTTATTGACAAACTAGTTGTTTTAGCCAAGCCCATTCATCCATCCCTGGGTCTGGACACAGTAACTCTCTAGAACCACACTCTAATGTAACGAGAGTGACATGAGGGAGTTGAAGTGCTCAGAAAGCATACATTTGTTTCAATCTGTCACACTCACCATAAGGATGTATGGTGAAAGCATGGAGGAGATATTGCATTTTGGGTTTCCTTGAAGGGTGCCCTGGCATATATTCCTACACACGTTTGTCATATCTAAATTATTGAGCAACTGAATTTAGTAATAATGACCATGAATTAACCATGTGTCAAAAATAAGGAGTGTCCACTTTAACCCTCAGGCTGCCACACATGCCTTTATATGGTGCCCACAGCATTCCTTCGGTTGCCAAAGTGGAAGCATGGCAGCAGACCAAAAGTTAACATTGGGGGATGGGGGATACATTCCCTTTTCTGAGAAATGATTATTCTTTTGTTCATTTGTTTCAGCCAAACTCTAGCAATATCAGAGTTGTTTCTGCAGATTGTTTTGATTTTGAAAAAGAATGACTGCTTTATGCTGCAAATACACTTCAGCTTTAAAGAACCAGGATCTTTTTTAATTATCTTTAATGTTACCTGAGAAGAGATGTATATTGCATAGAAGGCTTAGAACTGAAAACTATTGGATTTTCTACTTAAGTTGTCATCCATCCTCCACTTCAATCCATCATCTAAATGAGGCAGTGTATATCTTTAAAAATGTAGTACAACTGTATCTTCAAAGAGTCCAGAGTAGTTCAAAGATCATTTGCCAAGCTTACTTCCTTGCTGTGTACTTCACCCATAAAACCAAGATTGAATCCTCAACATCCAGAGCAAAGCTTATAAAGGAATAAATGTAACAACTCATTTAGAAAGTTAGCAGGCTAACTGGTGGACATCTATGTGGTGGGATTTTTTTGTTTTGTTTTTTCCTGCTTAGGCTGAACTTGCCTCCTCACAGCTATTTTCTGAGATCTGTTCTTCCACGGATTACTAGTCTCTATTAGATTTTTCTATAAAGACTAGTTAAAAATTGTAATGATATTCCCATTAATTCCATTTTGAGCACTGGCTGGATCATATTATGTGGATGTAACTACTAGACCTGTTTTAAAAAATATATGGAAAAGTTTTGGGGAGAAATTTTCAACAAAACCTATCCATCCATCCATTTGCTGGGACTTTGTTGTGGCAGTCTTCTGATTTCAGTAGTCTGGGAAGTAGGTGTCTGTAGCATGTTGAGAAATGCAACTTGTCCCAGGATAGTTTGGTTTGGGGGTGTTTTTTTTTTTTCTTTTACAAGTGAGCTGCTTTCCCTGCCCCCCTTCTCCTTTTCAGTCCTTTCTGATGGTCTTACCTTCTCCTAACTGGTCCACTTTGACCTTATAACTTGTAGAAACATCCATATGGAAAACATCAAGATGCTTAATGACTTTCATGATTTCTTTGGGAGGGGAAGAGGGAACAGGGGAAACAAAGGTCTGTCTTCATACAGTAAGCTCATTGGTATACCTGAAGTGATCAGTCTTCTCACCTGTCTCTGACAGTAGCTAAATGTAGTCACAAAGGCTGCCTCCTTGCTGCTTGGGAGTTAAGGGCTGATGGTACTGAGGACAAAGGTTCCTCATCCTTTACCATGGAGTGTGAAAAGCTGAGCAGCCAAATGGCTGCTAATAGTTTTACCAGCTTGAGCAGTTCCTTTAAATCTCCTGCTCCATGCATCATCTTTGGAAGAATCATCCACTGTTTGGAGCAGTTTCATGTCCCTTTTGTACAACCTGGGCTACAGGGCTGAGGATCTAGCCCAAGCAGCTAGCAATGACTTGCAGTACTTTTTGACCCATAATGAGAGATTGTAAATGTGCTGTCATGTGCATCTTGCAGAGTCTTCTCAGTGGCTTTCTAGAACTTTCCTCAGATTCAGATCAGACTTTTTCCATTTCCACTTGGTAAGGCTGCTTTGCTGCTAGTACCTGAAAAAAATCCTAAAATGGAAAGAAATACAGCCAACACAAAAAGAAATACAACTTTTCAATATCAGCTGAAGTGATCACAGGGTATGGGGTATGTTTTTAAAAGATTTCTCTCATTTGTTTCCTGAAGAGTCACATTCCATGAATGGTTGATTTGGGCTGGACTGTGTCTTCTATTTCAACAATAGTTCATGCTAACATAGAAGTATGTAGCTTTGTCCTGCAAAATATTGTACAATGCAGTCCTTAAACAGTCTTTATCTTGCAGTTTTAGCTTCCTCCCTGTATCCCCGCCTTGAAATGTAGGTGGTCACCCAAAGTAAACAGAATTCCTTCTACTCCCTTCACATCTGCTATGTGTTTTCTGGCACTCACCTCTGACCCTGATATTCATCATAAGAATAAGAATTGCATCCTATTCAGCTGGTTGCATGCACTTTAACTCCAGTGATCACTGGCTGTTGATGGGAGCAGAAATTGCTGAGACAGCATCAGGGTGTTCAGACTGGACTGTTCCACTTTCTTCTACACTTTTGGATAATTAGAATTCCAGAGATAAGCAGGTCAGCACAGTGTACCTGGGGACAGACTTTGGTGTAGCTTAGGACTATACTTCCTAGTGAATGCAATGAAACAAGTCTGATACTGACTTAATGAGAAGGATTTTTGAAAATAGATTAGTTCTCTTCCCTAGCTGCTGTATCAAATGACATTATGCATCTGTATAGAGAAACAGTATCGTTCTGTATGGAAGCAGTAAGTTTGAAAGTATGTTTGTGTTGCAAACAGCAGTTAGTGATCCTCTTACTTTGGTTTAATAACACCATCCTCCATGACCTAGTGGTATCATTCAAGGAACTAAGTAATTTTTGTTGTGAGTAAGAGTTCTAAAATCTGACCTTAAATGTGAGGATCCATATGTTAGGATGAATACAGATCTGGTCTCTGTGACCCCGCTAAATGGAACCCATCTGAAATTTTCCTTTTTCACAAGGATGAACAGAATTACTTTTTGGACACTGTAGAGGAAGAAATAAAACTGCCAATTTGCTCGCCAAGGGTGGATTGATTAAAACTCTGGGAACATCCCAGTTGGAACTAGAACCTTCTTTGTTTACTGTAGACTTTCTGCTACTTTCCTCTCTTCTTCCATGGCAAAGATGTGAGGGAGGAACCCTCTGCTAGTCCCCTAATCTTCAAACTCACATCTTCAGTTAAATTATGATCATAGTCATGCAGTGCTCTCAGTTAAATAATGTGGCTTTGGCCTGTAGGATAAACTGCAAAAATCTTATGGGCCTTTATCTACCAAGTTTATCTCCCTCTCCACCCTCTCCTCATCGCCAATCCTTTTGATTTTCAGAAAAAAGATGTGGGAACCAACAGTGTTGTGAGACCAATGTGGTTTACCAGCTGCCACTACTACCCTTTGGTGCTACAAGCTGCATGGCCGATTGCTGACAAACAACACCAAGACCTCCTTGTACCAACACTTTTGGGTGATCTCTGTCGTCCCAGCAAAAGCTATTCTTGCACAGGCACTTCTGGTCGGAGTCCCATCAGGTGGCTTACAAGCATCTAGTAATGTTCAGTGATATGTACTGATTATCAGTATGTAAATACATTAATTTTTTTCCTTTAAATTGATTAAGCTTCTTCACTTGCCAAGTTTGTTTTCTTGAGCATGCCTGTATTTATATTTAGCAAAATTAACAAGGGATGAAATAGGTGCTGAGGATGTTAATTATGTAATTACATGAGCAAAGATGTACCGTGTAATGGGCAGTGAAAAAAAACTGGCAAAGACCTTACATGAAGAAATTAAATCCCATGTTAGGTTTTTGATTAAGGTCCTCACTTTTACTGTGTTGCCAGTGGTCACTGGTGACCTCAAATGCAAAGGTGAAGGGTTTTATTTCTTGTTTGCATTTATTTAAGTAAGCACATGTGCATCTGATATATGTTCACATTAGTTATTCTTTTTTTTTACCAGCAGATTAAAATATGGGAGGCAGGATTCTCATCTGTTTGGAAAAGATTGTAAAGTAAAATGAAAAGGATTGTATGAACTTTAGTGGTATCTAAGTGGTTTCAGTTTTTGCATTGTTAAAAAAACATGCAGTGTCCTTTGGTGCCCTTTTCATCTTGTTTATTAATATAAAAGAGGACCAGTTAGTATGAAAGGTAGTTCTCAGTATCAGAATTGACTTCTGATCACCCTATCACTTCACAATTCTTTATATGTCAGGAACACTTCAAAGTATATGCACATGTTTGTGGGGATTTTTCTTTTGCTCCCGAGAGGTTCAATTATTTATGCTAGAATTCTTCTTATTGTGAGTTATTTTTATAATTGAATCAAAACTGTGTAGGCTGATACAGCCCCAAGTTACCTTTGTGATCTGAAAAATCCTCAAAATGGCCAAGTAGAATAACTTTGTCACTTGTTTGTCATACCAGTTTTGACAATGGGTCATTCCATAGATGTCTAAAATGATCTTTAGCCACGTTTTATGAAGCCAGAACTGTAATCCAATAACAATTTTCTGGCTAAGTGCTTCTCAGTTGCCACTGGGGACTAACTGCATCACTGTTGCTGCTCTTAAAATGAGCTTAAGCTAAAAGGACACAAATTTCATATTTCTTTCCTTATTTTCTTGAGAGTAATCTAAGAAAATAATATTTTAAATAATTGCATTCTGGTTCCTGAGGGACATCAGCATAATTGCATTGAGGATACCTTTATTTTTTTATGCATTTATTTATTAACAAAGAAGTACATTCCATCTGTAAACCAAACGATTGGTCCAGTGGCACAAAACAATAAAGCAATGAAGTCTCTAGTTCATTAAATTGGAATATAGGGATTGAATTACTAATTTATGTTGGTTTAAATTTCATGTTATAAATTACAGGATTCTAAGATGTAAGGGAAAAATGTTCCCCATGATGCAGGCTACCTACAGTTCCAGCCAGGAAGATTCATATAAGATTCATTGGAGGTGAAGGAAGGAGAGGTACTGAAGACTGAGACTGGCATGGTTCATCTGGTACATTGGTGGGCATGTCACAGAAGGCACAACCAAAAAAAAAAAAACCCCAAACAAACAACACCCCCCCCAAAACCCTTATTTAAACTGAGGATGCTCTGGAGGCCTTACTTTTAAATATGGATAGTTTGAAATGCTGGCTTCTGAAACTCCGCAACATGAAGGTCAGGCAACAGAAGAAATGAACAGTGAGGAAGAGAGATGGTTCATAAACCTTAAGTGGTTTCACTTCATCCCTATGTTATCTCTCCTGTCATCCACCCTAGTGTTTTATTCAGTGTAATCTTGTATTGAAAACTTTCTTGCAAATTTAAATCTGCTATTAAGTTCCCTTTATTCTGATCATTTTAGTTTGGTTTCTGTGTCTAACAGCCTCTGGAGTTGCCTGTAGAAGCAAATATAAAACCCATATAAGACAATATGTTCTCTTCAGAGTTATTATGCTGACTGAATTCCTCCTATTGGGACCTAGTCCTCTGCTTTCAGAGATGAAGTTGTAACTGACTCTTATTTCAGCCTTCGAGACTACAGGCAAGTCACTTTCTGAGAACAGCATGTGCCTTGGTGTTATACTTCTTCAAAAATTGTGTTCATTTTCTTCTTGAGTAACAGGAAGTGTTTCACAAAGGCTGCCCTCAGATTTTCTGGAGAAATATTAGCTAATCTTTCCCTTTCTTACATAAAATTGATAATTAATCTAAGCCACCTCTATGGCAGTCTGTCATGAATGTTCAGGAATTGACAATTGATTTAATGAATCTGAGATTATGTGATGTTTCCAACATTTCTGCAATGGAGCCACACTTACTATGAACTTTCACAGCCTCCTCCATTCATTCAAGCATTCTCCTCATCCTGTGTGGGCTTTTGTTTGGAAACCAAATAAGCACAGCAGGGTATTTTAATTTTGTCTCTATTCTATGCCACATCTCACCTTTTACAGGGTTTTAAGAAAGCCACTACAGTAAGTAGTTTAATATATCTATGAAATAGCGTGTGACATACTTGTTTCACAGTCTTTCTCAGGTGGAAGATGCAGTTATGATGGGGATATTTGCCTGCTGGAAGTGTAGTCTTTCTTTGTGGAAAACTTATTCAGTTATTTTAGCTACTCATTGATGTACTTTAAACTACCATTAATTCTGATATACAAAATAAAAGATCAAGGTTCTTCCAGGTTAAAATTTGCACTTGTTTCATGGGAAGGGAGATTTCAGTCTCTTCTGACCACTAGAAGTGGCATACTCCACCCTACCTCGGAGTCAGGCAAAGGCTATGAGCCCTCAAGTGAGTCAGCAAGAATTGAGGCACTTTCATGAGTACCAGCTCTCTGCTTAAAGCAAAGCCAACTTGGATCAGGTTCCTCAGGGCTGGTCCTGCCAAGTTTTGAACATCTCCAGGGGCAGGGATTGCACAATCTCTCTGGCCTACCTGTTAGTGCTTTACTATTCTAATAGTGATTTCCACCCCCCCCCCCCCCCCCCCTTTTAACAATATTTAATTATCATATTCCTTGTTGCAACTTGGTGTCCCTTATCTCTCATCCTGCACTTGTGCACCTCAGAAAAGTCTGGCATTCTCTCTCTCTCAGTAGTTGAAGGCTAATTCAGACTGTGTTTGAGACTGGCTGCAGTTACCCTTGTTTTAGTGAACCTTCTCTGTCTTGTAGAGCTTCAGAATTTTCAAGAAATAGTATTCTGCCTTTAGTAGTTCCTTGGACCTTATTTTTGCCATTTTGTTGAACCTCATCTAAGGTTGATTGAACGGGGGTAAACAAATTCTTACATTTTTGTGTAAAAATAAGGTTTTCTATTTCAAGGTCTGCAATGTGGGCACATTTGGGATCTGTAAAGTGTATAATTTGGATTTGATAATCATATTCTCAGAAGCTGGTTTATGAAGGACAGCCATGCATTTGCAGCTCACACTTTTGCTACAAAAACTCATGACACTTTGAGTGCATTGTCTCACCAAAGCTGCGTGTATTTCCCTTGAGGCAATGGCTAAACACCATAAACCTTGATTGCTTCCAAAGGCTCGGAGAGGCCCAGGGGTCCTGAGCTCTAGTTTATACTGATTGTCTGTAATGTATTTGAAGCTTATCTTTCTATACCTCATTGAATCAGAGTATATAAGTGTTTGCATAATATGAAAACTGTAAATGGAAGAAAGGTGCCAATTATCAAATATGAACCAGATTTCGGGATGATAAGACATTCACTTTTCATTACAGATCTGGCCTTGCTATTCCTTAATCCTGCCAGGAGAATGATACTAGGAGGTTTTATGTATACTTAGCTGGACAGGATAATGTTTAAATAAGTTTAATTACTAACTATCTGTTTTGTTTGTGGGTTTTTTTCTGTGTTCTCAAATGTGAGATAATCTGACATGCAATGAATTTACAGCACAGGTAAGTCACACAACTGATCACATTCAAATTTTTTGACAAAAGTATTGAATTTATTGATGTGCAAAAGACAATCTGCCAATCTGCAGATCAGGAAAGCAAGGTCTAGGAGGTAGTCTAGAAGTACTTGCAAAATGACAGATACAGAGTTGGAGAATACAGCACATAGCTGTAAGTCATTCTAATGCTGACAGACTACTTCCAAGGCATAAAACCATATTAGAGAAATAAGTCATTTTTCCATATCAGCTCTCTCTTGAATCTCTTCATTGAAACACAGGCTTTCAGGTCCGTAAGTCATCCACTTTGCATGCCAGATAAACTTCAACCTGTTGTTTCCTCAGCTACAGTTTTGTGTGTGCATTCCCTTCCTTCTTCTGTGGATGTGTACACCCCTACCTTCTCCAGTCAGCTGTCTCCTGCCATAGAGAAGTGTAAAAGGGGTTCTCTTTCCCTGCCTTCAGAACAAATATGGGGTGGGTTTACTCTGTTATTTTAAAGGGGATGTTCCTCTAATTTGGGAGTAATGAGATGAATTACTTGAAAAGTAAAGGAGAGAGCTTGCATTTCTCTTTATTGTGTAATAGATGCTATTTTTCTGAAGTAAATTACTGAATTGTATACTTCAGAGGTGTGTCTGTGAAGAAATAAGTAGCTGATCCTATTAGATGTTTGAGTTTATATGAAACAACATGAGTTGATAGACAAATATGGCTTGAGATATTTCTCTAACTCTCACTGATTCTTGCCAGCAACATATTATCAGATTAGGAGTATTTTACCGTCAGAATAAATCACTGAAAATTCGTGCTGGACTCTGTGCTCCAAGGAACTTCTACTAACATTGGTCAGACGCAGCCCACCTGAGAGGACACTGTTGCTAGCTGCTTATAATTATGTATATTAATCCTCTCATGAGTGTCACATGCAAACCACAGCTCCCATTATCTTTTCCCTTTCCTCACATCATCCTTCTTCTCTGACCAATTTCTGACTCTCTCCATTGCTCCTTTGAAGTGGGTTTGCTCTTTTCAGCTCCGGCACAGGCATTTCTGCATATGCAGCTCCCAGCTGCGTTCCACAGGCCTATATTCCAGATGCCTGAGGCCCAAACAAAGCATTACTGTCTATAGCACAAAGTATATGGGAATACATCTGGAAGAGGGAAATATAAGCTGCCTGATAACAGGGAGGCCACTGTGGATGAACTATTGCAAGGAGTTGTGGCAAGAGGAGAAATAAGCTGTCCATTCTAAGTTACTTCTTTTTTTTTTTTTACTTTGCCTTGACAAACTAGGAGTTTTAAGCCTACTGCTGGGATGTTAATTATTTCTTTTCTGAGGTATTGTATTTAGTATTGTACTATAGTATTGTGGACAGGTTGTGAAGGGGCTCAACACTGTGGATTCAGTTTTGTAAACATGTAAGTGGACTCTCTGTCATCCCACATATTTTGCTTAGGGATCATTTGTTCTTTAACAGTGATCTGTTGGTGACAGGAGAGAGTTCAGTTTTGGCAGATGAGGTTCAGGATGGGAGACACTGTTTCTCAGGTAGACAAGATCTACATGCCTTTGCCTGCCTGTGTGCTGTCTGCTGCTGCATACACAGTATGACCCCCCCAAATATGTGGGGCCTCTGCGGGAGATGGGGTGTTTGTGTCTCAAACACTGTCACAGATTACATGCCAGCTATGTCTGATCCATCAGGCTTCAGATTTCCATTAATCCTGACAGGGTCCTCTTCTGATACTTACATCACTTTGCATGTCAGGTTTCAGGGCATCAAAATTGTTACTCAGGTGACTGGACTTGGCATCAAACTACTATCTAACTTCAGGTGAAGCACATAAAATAAGAATACTGGCAGCTAAGAACAAAAAATGAAAGTATGAAGAGAATATTGCAAGCATTACTTTAGAATGAGGGTAAAATTGCTTTCCAGACTGAGTGGCCAACATCACGTTAAGAAGAAGATTTAAGAAGTTTTACTTGGTATGCACACAAGAAAAATTCTTAAAAACTTAAAAGAACAAAGTCATTTGTGCCATAGCACACCTAAAACAGGTTGCATCCTCTTTCATCTTGAGAGTAACATCATAATATTCAGGAATTATTTTTTTCTTGAGAATCTTAAACATAAAACACTGTTCTGCACACTTGGTTTTTATAAAGTCTGGATTTAGAAGCGATGTGGAGCTCTGGATGTCCTTTTTTCTATGTTGGTATTGGGGGAGTTGCAGTTCTAGTTTTAGCTTCAGCCCCTTATAAACCATATCAGCATAATGTTGTTCAGCCAAGAAGCAGCCATTACATTTGTACTATTTAAGCACATTGGGCAAGTGGCAGCAAAGCAGACAATAGCAGTTTTCTCTCATGCACACTTTTGAAAACATATTTGATAGCCTCAGTGTTATAGTCAGAAAAGGCAGCCCTCCGGTTCTATCATTTCTATTAAATGCCACTGCTTTAAACTACCTGGCAGTAGGCTTTTTTCTACTCACCAAGCAGTTTACCAATTCAGATAACTCCTCAGTCATCAAAGGCTCCTTCTTTGGTCACACCACAATCATTGTGACAGTTCCAGGTAAGTGTATTTGGCAGGGATAGCTCAAGGGTTCATTCTTTTCAGAATGTTTACTTTACCTGACATATCTTTCCTGGGTGCCACAGTGATTAGTCATCTGTATATTATTTAAGGGAAGCTAAGGAATACTATTCTCTCCATATAAGAAACAGCTAGAGGGTGTATAATAAAAATAAATAAATAAATAAAACCCCTCAGCAGCAAAGATGATGTGCTAGCAGAGAATTAAAGTAAGTTGCACAGCAAGCAAAACACTGTGTAGAACAGTGTGTGCATGTGTATTCTAGGTAGGGCAGAGAATATTGACTGCCATCAAGATTGCCTGAAAGTTCTCACTTATAAAATACTGTAAACAAGATTTTTAAAATTTATTTTTAATCTTCACAGACTTTAACTGTTTGGGTTGATATTTTCCATGTTGGGCTTCCTCCTGGAGCAAGACATTTGGAATGACTATGATCAAAATAGTTTGGCTGTTTCTGGAAAGGAAGTGAATATGTATTGCTCTGCATAAATCTTTGAGCACACCCCCCACCCCTCGCCCCCAAATTGCATCTTTCTTTTGTTATTTCAAAATACCATCAAAATCTACTGTCAAAGTGTGTTATTGTTTCCTTGAATTACTGGTTCCTGTTGAGAAAGATGTTGTTGTTGCTTTGTTCCATGAGCTGAAATGATAGAGGTCTGTACAGTGACTCTAAATATTGCCAGTGATGCTACTGAGCCATGGGCTCATCAGTAGGATTCCATGCTATGGCATTTGTGGAGAACTGGATAGCTCTGAATTTCTAGAAATCTGGTAACTTACAAATAAAAACTGAGATTGCAAGTTGAGAATTTAAAATCGGGGTGAAATCTGCTGGATAAAGCATGGACAGCACTCACTTAATGAGCAGTTCAAATATTTAAAATTCAATATTTTATTTTTACTATTCTGTTAAGTGTGTGCCTTCAGGCCCCCTTTATTGCGTGCTTTTCAAAACTTGCTCTAGAGACAGAAATGTTAATTTCCTCCTAGGTTTCTATATAGCACTCAACACTACAGTGCTTCACAAACCATTAATGAAGTTATTTTCACAACACCCTGGTGAAATGAGGAGGAATTATTGTCCTCATCTGACAGATGGAGACTGGGACACAGTAATTCAAGGTTGAAAGTACCTACTAATTTGGGAACCCAGTCCAAGACATCCTGCTCCAATCTTTTTCAGAATATTTAACATTGGGTAGTAAGCTGAAAGCACAGCTCCCTTTAACTTCAGCTGCGTTTGTGAGCGATCAGCACTTTGAGCAAGGTAGAACCCAGGTTTCAAGTCGGGCATGGAGCACATGAGGAACATACAATTGATAGATGACCTTGTGTGGAAAGCTTGGTTTTAAGAAACTTGTCCTGTATCTCTTGTGTCTTGTGACAAAAGCAGGTGTAGACTCCATACTCTTCAGGGCAACTTTTAAACTACCTTAAGTAGGAGATCATCTTTTTTTTCTTTCTTCCTGCATTCCTTGCTCATTACATAACTCTGAACCTCAGCAATGCACAGGGCAGCCCTTCTCATCCTCAGGCAGCATGCCCTGCATCGATTCATCCTGCAGACAAGTCCATGCCATGCACTGCACGAAACGGTGAACCTTGTGGAAAACTCAGTCTGTGATTAATTAAGTTGTATGATGCATTTACCAAATGCCAAACTCTTGTCCTCTCTTTGATCACAGACAACCAAAGTCTGAGGTGTATCAATGGAGAGAACAACAGAGTACTAATGAGATGGCAAGTATACTGGCATAAAATGGCTCTGCATATGTTTGTGTAGGCAGATATAATTTGAACAGTGATGATTACTGCTTAACTGTACTGATTTCCTCCCATGCCCCATCTCTTGTCCCTTGTTTTGTACCTAAATCCCAAACATTGTAGGGTAGGGACTACTATGTTTTGCTTTTATAGAACTTAGTATAGTGTCGTCTTGATCAAGGGACCTCAGCTGCTCTGATAGAGCCCCTCTTCATTCATGTTATTCATGTTATCATCTGAAAAAAAAGTCTCTCAACTACTTAATTGAAATATTTCCTATATAGACTGTCCTCTGTGGACCTCCGAGGTGGTGACCACTGACAGTTTGCTGTGTGTATTGCCCACCTAGAATGTTGTAGGGAGAATTGCAATTTGTTCACTAACTTTTGTTTCTCTTAAGTGAATTTAATGTGTTTTATACTTTTCAATTTACTAAAGTGCTAGTAGTTTATTAAAACAGAACATTAAATTGACCTGTATACCTGTATCACGGGACTGTTGTGAAGATTAATAATTAGATAATGTTTGTAAAGCACTTTTTATAAGTGAAAAGTGCTATAAAGTGCTAAGTATTATTATTGCAGCATGATAGAGATCACAAAACACAAGTGAATTAGCTCTAAGTTTAATCCTTATAAGGCAAAGCATACCAGGGGCAAAATAACATTACAGTTATTTTTCTTACATCCAGCACTTCATTAACTACCACATAGGGTTATATAACTCTGTGAGAGTCTAACTTAGTAAAGTTTATAATCATAGCAGGAAAAGTTCTCACGGGTTTTGCAGGCAAGGCTTGTATGTACAGCCTTTAAGGTCACACAGAGTTCTTCCAGCTATGCAGCGTTAGTGCCTCTAGTTGCATGTAGGGACATCACTGCCCACTTCGGCTCTCTCCAAGTTAACCCCTATCGCAGGAATGCATCTGTCTAGGTTAGATAATACGTGTCACTAAATACAGGTCTTCACTGCATGTAAAGTGGCATAATGCCATTGATTGAATAGATGTCTATATTTTCTCAGGATTTTACTATGCTATCTCTCACCAGCTCTTTTCCACGGTCTCAGTCACTCCTTACTCTCTGCTTTTCCTCTGCTTCTCTGCTTTTCCTCTAAGTTTTTACTGGAGATGTGAGAAAGATGCACCCCAGCAAATTCATTGCATGTTTTCTGGCTCCAGTCAAGTCTTTAATGTCTTTGAGAAAGTCAGTCAGCACTTTCTTTCCTCTTTAATTCTCACTTATTGCTTATCTTGCTGCAGGTGGCCTAGTGCTACTGCTGCAATCTTTGCTTTTCCTGAGGATGCCACAGACAGAATATTTTCTCAAGTCCAGTTGTGGTGCTGCCTGTTTTCTGCCCCATCCTCTGCAGAGCAGTCTTGAGCCAAAACCTTGAGAAGTAGTGTTTGTTACTTGGTATAGCTACCTGCTGTTTTCTGAAGAGGAATGTGAAGTAGCCTCCTCAAAGAAGTGGTGTGCCAAAACTTTGGAAGATGGTCCATTAAGAAAAATTATGTGCCTCTTTCAATTGGATTTAACTTTTTCTACGCTGCTTGGGTTTGGGGATTTTTGGGGGGGAGAGGGAGGAGTGTGTGATGGGGTGTTTCTCATTTGTTTGTTTTCCCCCTTCCCCCTCTTCCTCCTGTAGGAACTGTCAGTAGACAGCCTCTTAAATTCTGGCTGCTGGTATGTAGACTGACTTTACAATTCCCTTTCAATTTTACAGTAACCACCCTAGTCTGACTGAAACATTCCTCTGTCTTATCTTAAAAAAAAAACAAACAAAAAAAACCAAAACAAAAAAAACCCAAACAAAAAACCCCAAACAAAACAAACAAAAAAACCACCAAAAACACCAAAATGTGCACCAAGGCACCATGTCCCCCACTACAGTTCACATCCAAACTACTGTGGTGAGTTTACTGCGTTTGTTTGCTTCTGAGATGTGCAAAATGTGTGTTAAAATGTCAGGTCTTATATGGTGAATGCTGAAGAGAATACAGTTACCTTGAGCACCAGGTACACAAGCTTCAGGGGAACAATTTCTGGACACCTCAGACAGTTGTTTGTCAGGATCTGATTGCAGCTCATAGAGCAAATCTGCAAAGCACTTGTGCTGGGAGAGACCTGCAGTCTACAGAGCTCACAAGGTCATGGCTTCTTATCCACATTGTCTTTAGACATCCTCAACATACCCTGCTTCAGGCAGTCTCAGGAAGGTGACACTGGAGTCCTCTGTAAGAAGGACTCCATCTGCCTTCATGTCCAGATGCTGACTGTGGCACATACAGTTACCACGC
Organism: Haliaeetus albicilla; assembly: GCF_947461875.1. Classification (NCBI taxonomy): domain Eukaryota; kingdom Metazoa; phylum Chordata; class Aves; order Accipitriformes; family Accipitridae; genus Haliaeetus; species Haliaeetus albicilla. Next base: position 17,734,303 of record NC_091490.1, on the reverse strand, counting down.
GGGCTTGAACAGATAAGAGGCTGGAGAGAACCATGGCCCTGTGACCTGCCCTGGTCCACAAGCACATTCACATGTGCAAGTGGGGTAGCTGAGGTTGCCCTGTGGGACTTGCCCAGGAGGTAGCCGCGTTGGCCCTTCTGTGGGAAGCAAGGTAAGCAGAGGTGAACTTGATCATAAGCACAGCCCAGTACTTCTTGTGCAAACTGGTACTGGTAACTTTGGGAGGTAGACATGAGAGGTGCTAGAATGAAAATGTAGAAGGAACAAGCAAAAGATTTGATTTAGGGACCTACTGATATATTTCTATTATACTTGTGGTTTTGTGCAGTGGTAGGATTTCTGTGTGGGTAACACAATGAGGAGAGGGAACTGTAACTCTGTAAAGGAAGGGGAAGCTCCACCTTACCCAAATTGGAAGCAGCTGACTCCAAAAACCAACAGGGTGGGGAGGGAATTATTTATAGTCAAACCAGCAAGGGGAGGATTATTTATAGCCAAACCTGGAAGCAAGGCGACAGGTGGTAAGGAGCACTTGGGTCAGACAAAGACATCTGCTAGGAAAGTCAGCAATACAAAGGTAACCCTGTATCCAGTAGTAAATGATAGGACAGAAATTACAGCTGACCTGGAGGAAGAAAGGTTGCAGAGGTATATTTGAAGGAAGTAACAACGTGTCAGACAAAGAAATTAACTAAAAGTAGGCATGCTGCCAAAAATAAAATCTATATACCAATGAGAGACTTAAAAGTCAGAAGTAGGTGAACTAGGTGCCTGGGGATGGAAGAGGACTGACCTTCACAAAGTAAATGCAACTCAAACACTTGATACAAATGCAATATCGTAGTACATAATTATTAGCTGGATAGAATAGATCAGATGCTGGAGTATTTCAGTACTTGGCTATAAACAATGTAGAACAGATCAGCCATGAGGATGGGGTGTAGCTTTCTGCGGTCCAACCAGGTAATATTTCTCAATGAAAAGGTGTGGTAGGTTGACCATGGCTGGACCCCAGGTGCCCACCAAAGCTGCTCTATCACTCCCCCTCCTCAACTGCACAGGGGAGAGAAAATATAACAAAAGGCTCATGGGTCGAGATACGGACAGTGTAATAAAGTGAAAGCAAAGATCGCGTATGAAAGCAAAGGAAAACAAAAGATTTTATTCTTTACTTCCCATCAGCAGGCAATGTCTGGCTACTTCCTGGGAAGCAGGGCTTCAGTACTTGTAGTGGTTGCTCCGGAAGACAAACGTAAAATAACGAATGCCCCTCCCTGCCCCCCTTCCATCTCCCTTTACTTAGCTGTTATAGCTGAGTTGATGTCATATGGTATGGAATAACCATTTGGTCAGTTTGGGTCAGCTGTCCTGGCTATGTCCCCTCCCAAGATCTTGCCCACGCCCAGCCCGCTGGTGAGGGGGGAATGTTGGAGAGACAGCCTTGATACTGTGCAAGCACTGCTCAGCAGTAGCCAAAACACTGGTGTGTTATCAACAACCTTTCTAGCTACCAATACAGAGCACAGCACTATATAAGGGCTGCTATGGGGAGAATTAACTCCATCTCAGCCAGACTCAATACAAAAGGCATACGGTAACTTGACAGGAAACTGCTGTTCTTCTAGTACAGTTTTTTAAATTTTTTTAGGAATATCCTAAGCTTTGTGTAAGTTCTATGGTGTGGGGTTATTTTTAAATCAGAAGAAAATTCACAAAAAATAATGGTGGGTTTATACTATTTGTTGCCTGATCAATGAAATTATGCTGATTCTTGTTCTCACTAATGTTGCTTGCTGTTACTCTGGCATTATATAATGTAGACAGAAATGCATAGAGACCTACTGCTTGAGTGTAAAGAAGGGTTAGTATAAATGAAAATTGTTGCCTGCCTGTGTAGTTGTGAGGAATATCACAGAGGTAGCATTTACCCATCTATAAAATGGTTGTATGTGACAACAGGGCAAGGTTCAAAGAACCAGTTTCTTGACAATTCAGATGATTACACTGAAGATCAGCTAGTTCTTCAGACAGGCACAAATGGGGAGCTCTGTCATACATGAATTGCCTCAAGGTATCTATCTATACTTTGTAATAGGGGCCACAATATAATTATGTTTCATGTCTTTGGGAGAGAGACCACAATAACATCTGTGGTTCAACACTGGGGATCCACCACTGGACTGTTTAAACCATTCTGGAATGTGCTTTGGGATGTTTGCAGTGTCTAAAGCAAATTCAGCGGGCTAGAAAAATCTTTCACGCTATCTTGTGTTCTGGTCATTTTCTATTAAAATAAATTAATGAAGAAATGTAAAGTTGGAAACAGAAGAACCCTAGAGATAGTCAAAGACTTTACTGTAGGAGAGACTTGGATATTTAATTCAAAGTGGGGAAAGGTGCAAAATTAGGAACTCTAAAAAGGAGAGGAATGTTTGGGAAAGGAAAGGGAATGGCTTGATAAGCAGGAAATACAGAACTGGTCAAATGAAATTTCATGCATCTCATAATTAGCATGTAGAACTCATTGCTATAAGATACCATGGGAGCTGAGCACTTAAGAGGATTGAAAAAGATCAGACATTCGTATGGGTAATGCGAGAATCCAAATTACATTGAGTAGAATAAAAACATTAATAAAGATGTAAAAGTTTAAGCTGGTGGGCAGGAGCCAAACACATGTGGATGGGGTTCCAAGGAAACTCTGCTGAGGAACTCTGTGTTCCTTTGCATTTATCCTTGTGTAGGAGGGGAGAAGAGGGTGCCACAAGAATATGCTTATATTCGGTGCTTCTCGGGAGGAAATACCTTTTAGATGATTCTAGAGAATACAAGCAAAGTAACCTTGCTGTAACTGGCATCAGGGCCTGGCTCCTCAGCTGTGTGAAAGAAAGACCTGGTCAAGTTATCCTTAGCTCCAAGCCCCCCATGGCTGAGCCAGGAGTGAATTCTGTGGAATGCAAAGTCCTAGATGACTTTATGCAAACCCATTGTAATTTTGCCCCCATCTTCCCCTTCAGAGTAAGTTTATCATTTGAAGTACATAAATACATTATTCATACTCAAGCATGGTTCCTCATATGTAATCTGCCTCAAACCAGCACTCTGCAGGTCGCAAGTGGTCTGTAAGTGGCAGTGCATGTGAGGTCTGTTGTCTGGGGGTCTCAGTGCAACCCCCAGCCTGCCAGGTGAGCCCACACAGCAGATGTTCTTTCCACTAATGCCCTCCATCAAATTAGGCCTGTATCTAGTCACGTGGTGGCCTGCTCCCCTGACCTCTGTTCTGCATGATGAGAAAGAAAACTTTGGGAATCGCTTTCCCAAACTGAAGTGAGAGAATCTTACCAATAAAAATGGCAATAGATTGCTGCTAATGTTTTTGTCATTTCCAGAGGTAATGCCTTTAATCCTGTCTTTCGCTGTTGCTTGACCCTATGGCTGCTGTAGCCACTTCCAGGCACTGAATTAATCTGAATGGAAATACAGGCAAAAAAGCACAGTAGGCACACTGCATTTATTATGAATTTGAGAAGGAAGAAGAAACTGCTTCAGCACTGCCTCCTTTTCATACTTCATATCTCTAAAAGTCGCCAGTTAATTACAGTCCATGGTTACTGCTATTGTAATATGTGCTTATTTGAAGTGCAAAGATAATCATTGATTGTACACTCTTGACTACACTATTAATGGTTTCAATACCCACATTGTGTTTACATTTTGCTTTATAACTAACACAGCCATTGTGGTTTTAACATGTAGTAATTCAGTGAATACTGTCTCCATGTAATGCCCTTGCCATTTCATTCTGCAGTATTAAGTGTTGTTTTTCTAGGAAGGTCTTGAAATGTGGGGCATTATGTATGAGTTATGCTAATTTGTTAGGGCAATGAATACATTAATTTCATTAGTAAATGGCCTCAAAGCCATAATTACCAGTGTAGGTGTGTCAGAAACGATCATGTTCAGTTTTGCCAGTTAATTATTAAGATTTTGTTCTAAGGGACCCAGATTTGACATCCAGCTTCAATTTAGCCATAAATAAAAGTCTGAAGTGTATCTGGCTGAAGAAATCTAGCCAAGACCTTGTTTTGCTCTTAGAAATGTCTACATTTTGTCTAATTGTGACTGCCAATAAGATGCCAAAATAATTAGTGTTAGTGATATGAGGTTTATACTATACCTCCCAAAAAGGCACATCATAATGAAAATAGCAATCGCACTTTCTCATTCCTCTCGTCTCGCCTTATGTTACAGAATGCTGAATTATTCAATGGTAGTATTACTTGCTAGCGCAGTATTAAATTGGAAATGGCTGCAGTTTATCGTTAAAGCTGAAGGGTGTTTTTTAATGGAGTTTACTTCTAATGGCCTAATTAGGTTTCTAAGTTATATCCATGCACTTCTTGAACTTTACATGGCTAACACTGTAAAGGAGACAAATGGAGGCACCTGTGTACCTGGATTACTTTCTATAGATGTGACCCTATTTTTAATTACAGTGGACCTGTTGAGAGCACCTAATAAACCACTGCTCAGTAATAATATGCTTTTAGGCACTTTACAACTGTATTTTTTCCAAAAGAAACTTGGAAAATTGTGTACTTGAGCTGAGATACATGTCTCAATTATTAAAATGTTGGCAAATAAGAATTCTCCAATGTTTCACTTTTGTGGTCTGCTTTGTAGAATAGAGACATAGAAAGAGGGACAGAGACCCTCTGTTCTCATCAACAAAGTTACTTATAGCTTCTTTCAAAACATATTTTATGTTTTAAATTGCAAGGCGGAACTTTTCAGATCACTGCAGAATAGTGCTGGAAAAAATAGAACTGATAGCTGGTTACTGTCTCTCTTTAGTTAGATCATCAAACATGCTGCACTAGTCAGTTGTATCATAGGAATATGCACCATATATGGAAGCAAAGGACATATAGGGCTCCCTACATTTCCCATTAGTTGACATGGATAACAGCCAGTCACAGCAACTATTTCAGCTCTGAAATATGTTTATGTTGAGTGCAGGACTCCAGCCAAGCTCTTCAGATTGAGAGCAGAGGCCATCATGAGTCCAGTCCAGTAAGTATACACTCTGCAGAGTTTGCTCTCTAACCTGCTTTCATAATCTCAAGCAGAGTCAGTGAATAATGATATTACATCCAGCTTCTTAGATTTACAGATACAAAGAGTGGGTGTCTAATCGTGGCTTTCTTCTTTTGCATGATGGATAACTTTCCATTAGCTAAGCTGATATTCGGTTTGCCTTGGGACAGATATAGGCAAATGCAACTGATCTCACAATGAGTTTTGGCATCTATCTGGGCAGCCTGGTTACTCTACCTTGTTTCTGGTCAAAATTCTGAGAAACCTAACCATGCAATGAAAAACAAGTATTGTGCTGTTACTACGGTAATTGCAGGCCACTATACCCATTTCTCTTGCTGGGTGGCTTTTATTCTAGACCGCTTCTTTGCTGCTCCAGTATTTGTTTAGAGACTCAGAAGCCCAGGGAATGAGATCCTTTCTGTCTCAGATTGTGCCCTTTTCCCAAGATCTTGGGAGGAAAATGAGTCTTCCTTGTTTATTAGGCAATTAAGTGAAATGTATTGACAGTTGGTATTCAAACAAATCTAGAGTGGCACAAATCTATCAGAGTAATTTAGGAATACTGTTCACCATAGAGATTCTGGAATATGTAGCAAAATGTAGACAAAATCCCTTCTTAAATTTTATTCCCAAAAGATAAATCCCCTGGGAAATCATGTTTGTGAAAAGCTGTCAGTAGCAAAGAATTTTTTTTCTCCCCATGATCAAACATCCTAGTCTTTCAGGGAATAGGTTGCCAGCAAGTCTGTTACTTTTACCTGCATATTCTTAATTTTTGCCATTAGTATTAAGTTTAAACATTTAAGGATTGATTTAATATTTATGGCATAGTTTAATAAAAGTTTAGTGATGTAAGGGAGCTGGTTACAAAGATGTGCCCCACTAGAAACTCATTTACTTACAGAATCAAATGCTAAGTAACATAAACAGCTTGGCTTTCTACTGACATTTTATAGCCACCTTAAGGGAAAGGTGGGGAGGGGGGTTGTGTTGCCATGTGGGTTTAATTCATGAACTTCCACTCAGAGTGCTCAAAGGCAATACAGTAGTTGAGCCAACTTTCTCTGTTAAATCACAAAAAGAGATTTTTTTTTTTATTTTTTTTTTTTTACCAAATACAGGGGATCAACTGCAGCTGCAAAGAGGAAATTTAGAATTATCATCATACCAGTATCAGAAGGTCTTTTATATTTATAGCTTCATAAAAGTTCACAGCTAGAGTATTTGGTGCCAACTCATAAAAGAACTAATGAAAATTTCTGCAGATTTTTTCGTGGACAGTGATTTCTTAATCCCCTAAATCCTGATGAATTCTTATATTCAAAACATTTGTAAAAGAGGAGGGAATAGGACTTCTTGTTGCTTTAATAGGGTAGGTCACCGTTAAACTCACTATGGGACAAACTGTGCTATAGTTTTACTTGGGTAATATTGCCATACTCCAAGTGTACCTATTAACACTAAGAAGACTGTGGCAGTATTATTCAATGTAAAACAAAAAAGTTATAACATTATGTTGCCTTTGTGAAGGTAAATTGCTGTATTCTTTGGATAAACTTTAAAATTTGAGTTATAATCATAACTGATTATTGCTTCAACGTTAAAAAAACTGTAATTAAGCAATAAGTTTCTTTCAGATAAGTAGTATTCAGCAGTAATGGAAACCTTGTGTTTCAATGTACCTCAAAGGGTGCTGTAACTCAATAATTCACAGGTTCTCTGAGCTTTTGTGACTAAAAGCAGAAAGCTTCTTTTATTTACATTCCTAAAACTATGAAAATTAGATCAATGTTTTTCTCTCTAGCTGCTGTGGAAAAGCATTCCCAAAAGAAAAGCTAGTGACAGTAATGAGTTAGGTGAATATTTATCAAATCTGAGGGCAATATGAGTTTTGGTGATTTTCCTAGTTTCTGGTGATCTTCCCCCCACACCCCTTCCAGTTATTGTTGTATTTATAATGTCAAGGCTGCTCTAAATTTGTGACTTCTATGTTATTGCTCTGTCCCTTCTTCCCTGCAATCTCATCTAGTTGGAGAGAGCCTCTCCCAAGAATAGCATATATTATTGAAGTTTCTTACTTAAACTTGGAAGTATCTTTGAAATTATGTAGTGGGAAATGTTCTAGATTATAATAATAGAAGGGTATCACTTGGTGCCACCAGAATAGAAAGGGCATGTTTCAAACCCAGAATGTTTCCAACCCTATTGCTGTATAAAGATTTACCTCTCAGAATGAGGAGCTTCCTTAATCAAAGGAGCTAAACTGGAGTCATAGCATCACTCTAGTTTTATATTTAAACACATTCCTTTAGAAGTAAAGTGACTTGCATAGATGTGGCACTGGTAACTAGGAGAAAATCGCAACAGATTCTGATGCTCTGTAAAGAGCAGAATCGTTTAGGAACTGCCTTTTGTGGGTGGAATGAGGAGGGGAAAAGAGTGGAAAGTATTGGGGAAGAAAGCTCCATTATTTTCACCATGCTAGTTCTCTAGCTTTCTGAGCTTGTGAATAAGGGCAGTGTCTGTATTCTTTTCATCTGCGTAGTTGTGAAAACTTGTGAGAAAACTTGCTATTCTTTTTTCTGCCAAAGAGTAATAGTGCAGTGAAATATGACCTCTTTCATAGATCTGTCTGAGAGACGCACCTAACAGAGCTGAGCCATTCAGGCTGTCCTCTTAGCCCAAGCCATTTTATCATTTTGCATGCAGTGTGCCTCAAGCTGTGAAGCTATTTGTTGAACTAGGTAGGCCATGTAACTGTTTGACTGAGAGGAAGACAAATGTTCCTTATTATCTTTAATTTCTGTGTAATTGTTTTAGTCTTTGTTTTATAATAAATGTATAAAAGTGCCCTGAGGGTACCTTTTTGTTTGGTATTGTAGGTGTCTCATTTAAAGTCCAAGCAAGATAGAAATGGTCAGGTCTGCTTTTCTTCCTCTCACCTGAATGGTTCACAAGATGCACTCCAAAGATAAAATATTCAGCCATTCTCACTGTAGAACTCTACCTCCACATATGGAAGCATATGAGGCTGCGTTTCCCATCCATCTCATTCTGGATATGTTTAGCAAATCAGATTAGGACAAGTGACAGCTTTGGCTGGAGAGATGTGCTCCTGCCAGCTCCACAAAATATTTAGCTGTTGCTGGGGGATTGTGTGTTCCAAATTAAAAGGAACTGGGGAGTGAGGGAAGAAGGAATATCTTACCTGAGACTCACCACTGCTTCCTGTCTTGCATCTTGACTGCATGTTTTTTCAAAGAGGCTGAACGAGTAGACTTACATAAAGAAAATTACAATCTCCAGAACTTCTGAAGGGCTAAGATTTATGAGAAAACACACAGGAGTCTCGTATGGAGTCCGTTCAGTTTGGCACTCTACCTAGGTGTTTTATGCCCAGTTAATGACAGCTTGTCTCACTTGGTTCTGAATGGCCAGCTGCCTGCAGCCTTCACTCTTGGACTCTTTAATTCATAGTGGCATTTTCAGCTGTGTCTTTGTTTAAGGGAGACTACTTCTGGACGCCACCCCATCCGTACACCTGAACTTCACTCACACAGATCTGCTAAGGTGAGGAGTCCCTTGGGAATACCCAACCAAAGAGCTCACTTCGTCACAATTGCCCCACACCAGTGTAATGGGAGAGGGTTAGCGAATTAACAGAGCATAAACTGATAAGGGGGTGAAAGAAGGTCCCGGAGAGTTTTTCTGTTTGATTCCATAGAAGTTAGAATAATGACAACCTGTCTGCTGAGTTTTACAGTGGGATTATAATTTTTCGTTAAAAATCTGTGGGATGCCATAGAAAGCCTATAGGAAGTGTAGCATTGTATAATATATTTCCATGAGGGTATTCTTGTTTGATTTTGATGGGAGGTGGTACAGTTGCTGAAAGTAGTGGGGTGGGAGGGTTGTCTGTGCATGCCTGACAGAACAGAGAAATATGGAAACTTCGGCTAGCTCTTTCACAAGTTGTTTTCAAGCCCAAAATAGAGCCTAGTCTTCAGCGGGAAAACAAGCATCCTGATTTCACCAGATGTTAATGTTTAGTTCCATGGTCCCTTTAATAACAAGCCCAGTGAAAAGGAGAAAGTCATATGAATACATTTTTTGACATTTTGTTTATTAGCATTTTATTTAGGCTAGTAGTAAATGAATAGACTTGTCAGCAGAAATCTCTTGGTGAAGCAAATAAAGAATCTTAATAGGCAGGGAGAACAGAAGTAATGGCAAATTGCTCACAAAGAGCTCTAATTTATTGGTTTCTTTTTCATGAAGATTCTGTTCTGGATTCTGGCTTTGCCAGAAGAAACAGCTGAGTGATGACTTGGATTCTCAGAAAGAAACTTCTGTCTGGTAGGAAAGGGGAAGACTTGAGGAAAGAGTCTATTTCTTTTAACACTTTCTTCAAAATACTTCATACCACACAGTGAAAAGTTTTCTTAGTTTGATTTGTTGATTTCAGTAAACTGGCCAAGTCTGCATTTATAGAAGTCCTATGATGCCTGATTCTTCTTGTAAGTGACTGCAGTAAAAGAACAAGTGAGAGCTTCTCTGGGTCTCTGTTATGCAAATGGTGCAGAGCCCTGGGTTCAGGATATGAAGCTTCATGGGACTAATTCTGACTCGCGTACACACCTGTACCCACTGGTACTACTGGCACACTGCTCTTGGGACCAGTAGAGTTACTGGGAGGTACAGCACTGCCTCATTTCCTCCCCCCACCTTAGTTAGGCCAGCCTGTACTCCCAAACAAGGCAAGAAGCTGCAAATTCCAGGGTTAAAATTATGAAATCTGTTTGGGGTATGCTTAGTAGTTACAAGCTCAACATTTTCTATTTTTTTTACTGGCTGTGCAGTCAACAGCAATCACAAATGTAGACTGTACAACTGAATAAAGTTCCGTAATTAGTAGAAATAAGTGTCATCTACACTGCATTCTTCCCAAATCCATTGGTGCCATACAGACTGTATCTGTAGGACTCTTCAGCCAGGTGGGCACAAGGAGCTGTCATGTGTCACAGTGCATCAGAAGTAGCTGTGGACTTTCTCAACACAAGTCATTATTTGCCAAGTTTACTAAAACTTTTCTGACCCACCCCATTCAGCCTTCAGTTTTATGTTGGTGGTATCAGAGAAAGTGCTGTGTTTTCAAAAAAGTAACTGCTGAGTGACCTCACAGGGCAAGTTCATCCTCTTATTCCTTCCCTTGCCTTGGACAAGCAGAAAGGTGCAGAATGTAATGATGCATCCTTAAAAGTGTTTGAGTCAAGATGGAAGAAGGTGGAGAGGTAGGGAGTGAAGTAGAATAGGACAGGTCAAATAATTTTAGGGAAATAATTTGTTTCTTTGTTTAATTAAATTTTCTTTTCCAGTGTTAAACTCATTCTTTGAGCCTCTATCATCATCACCTGACCTTGTCAGAATGTCATTCTGAAGTATACCAAAAAAAAACCCCAAACCCACTCAAGGAAGAGAAAAATGCTGGAACATGGCAATCTAGAAGTTGCAATATTTTTTATTTTGTGCTTTATTGGTATTTTAAATTATTGCTCTATCAGAAGCACTCCTGGCTTTCAGGTGGAAGGAAGAATGAAAGAACAGATTAAGCCATGTAAGGATAGTAAGACAGTAGAACTGGTTTGATTATGTGGACTAATTGCATATTGTTTGTTTTTCTTTCTCCTCTAACTATGTTCCTAAAATGAATTCCTTCCATAAATCCAGTACAATAACTTCTGTTCCAATAAAAGCTTGTCAGGCTTTCTCTCCTGCTGGAGAAACAACCTCAGAAAACAAAACAACTGTTGTAGCAACTCAGGAAATGTACTTGTAGTTTCTCCTGCGTTTCAGGTTTTCTTTGTCCCAGATCCTGACAGAAGAAAGACAAGACTCCAAGAATGTGGTTTAACAAGGCTGTAACTTTACATAATGTTTCAAGGAACTATCTGACAATAATTCATCCAGCACAGGTCATTCATCCTATTGTAATCCACTTTGCAAAGGACCCCTGTCAGCTCTCTACCCCATTAATGAGGCACAACACCATTGCTGAGACTTTACTGCTCTCCCCTTGTGCAAGGCAGGGGGAATTGAATCCTCACTCTGAGATTCAGAGCTTCAACTTGTTCTTCACCAGCTCCTTTTATTAGTAAGTGCTTTCCCCTATGCAACTGCAATTCTAGCTTTCTAAATGGACAAGAAACCCTTTTGAAAAATTCTATATAAACAGGAATTTGCTGAATTGCAACTCTCCTTTTCTCATCCCCTGAAGAGGAAAGAAAAAGGATAAGATAAAATGTTTGTCACGTTTGCTCACCATGAAGATGCTTCTCTTCTCAGCTCCACAGAGACTGTGTGATGTGCATGGGAAGGTTCTGAAGTGCAGTAATTTTGCTATGCTAAAACTGCTGTAATTTTTTAAGAGTCATTTTTCTGGATGGAAACTGGAGACGAGAGGAAAAGTTTAAAAGGTCTTTTGATTTAGTGGGGGTGGGCAGGAGAATAGGGAAGGGAAAGGAAGAAAGACTAAACATCTACAACACTGTTTAGTCAGAATGTCCTGACACAAGCTCCTCTGTTAGGCCATAAAATGAGAACAGAGTAAGTTCTGGTACCTTATAGTACCAATTTTGAAGGTGCCAAAAACTTTTCCAGCTCAGACAAAGCTTCTGCATCTTTCAGGCTGCCAGAAGTGGGTTCTAACTTGCTAGAGACCCTTGCAAACAACTTCGGAGTCTGGATAGCTTGCAAACACTGGGGTGTTTTTTTTCTGAATGGGGCATTAGCTTTATGAAAGTTAACGTTAAAGGCAGCCTTATTTATCCACATTAATGTCAAATTAATTTCATACCACTAAATGAATAGGGTGATGAAACATTGAGTTTCTTTCAATAAACCAGTCTCTAAAGATTTAATGAAAAATATATTTTTATACCCCCCCTATTTCCCAGTTGGTTCTCTATGAAGGAGAAGAAAAATGTGATCAAAATATTCAAATCTTTTACTTTTTTGCCTGGAGACTTGTGTTTTGGTGTGGAAATATTTAAAACTTACATTCAATAAGCTGCATTCTCAAACTACTTTTCATAACATTATTTCATCAGATGATCTTAATTTTCTGCATGACATTATCTTTTCAAGCTGACATAAGACTGGGCTGTGATATTTGCACATTCAAGATGGAACTGTATAGCTTAACAGTGTTTCTGCTTGTGTATGCAATTTTTTTCAATTATTATTATTTTTACTCAGGGGAATCTAAGAAACAAGTCCTTCCAAAAGGATTTCCTTGGCTCTTTAGGTGATTTTGCTCTCTTCTTTTTAACCAGGGGAGCTTTCACTGGACTGTTCTAAAATGTGCTGTAGTATTATAATCAAGTGATGATTTGTACATATATTGGACATAATTTCCTTTTCTTGCAGGCATGTAATGTAGATTTCTTCAAGGAGAAAGGTATGATTTTAATTTAAATTGCATAGCAGACGGGACAGGGACAGATTATCATTAAAAATGGGTGAGGGTGGGGGAAAAAAAGTCTTCTGACTTAGGTAGAGTGCTAGCAATGTACTGCTTTGATTTAAATTACCCAGCTAAAAGAGGTTGCATTGGAAGAGATGCCATGCTGGATATATCTATGAAAGAGCTGTGAGGTTTGATCATTTGGTATTTGAGAATTAGTGAATTAATAGTACTTCCTGCTGGAATATAAACAGCCTGGCAGGCAGATTTCATGTTTCTGTTCCCTGTTTTTCTCTTCCCCTAATCTCACGGCAATTAACTGAATCAAAGCCTAGACAGGAGTGAAGCACTCCTGTTTTGTCTCTGTACATACATGGACTTGATGAAGCATATCTGAATCATGATGCTGGCTGTCCCTTCAGTTATCAGAAACTTATCAGAAATTGGCTTTGCCGGTGATCGAAGTCTGTCCACAACAGTGGCCTCTTTGGGTCCCTGTTCACACCTATGCCGTGCTCAGGTACTCTGTTTTCTTGGCTTTCCCCAAATCAACTGTAAAACTTGGAGGCAGTAGATGGTGGGTTCTCCTGTCTTCAGCAGCCTGAGACAATAAGCACAATCCAACAAATAGAGAAGCGTAACCACTTTTTTTTTTTTTTATCAGTAATATTCTGTAGTAGAAAATCCTATTGCTTGACTCTTTGTACTCTGAGTTTAATTTTTATAATCCTTGGGCACAAAGCTTGGGGAACTTGATTTTTACAGTATGCTGCAGGCCTGATGTGTTTCACAAGCCTTTAGACTGGGTGGGGCGTTGTGCTGATGCCTGTTGGAGGTGATGCTGGTGTCTGGGTCTGAGGTGACCCCATGGCTTGGTCTCACTGACTGTTGCATTTCAATTCAGCAATCTTACCACACTGATCAGGTACTCAGAAAATGTATTTTTCTGTAAATGCTGAACACGTGATTGCAGCTACACTATAGACTTGTGTGCTATGCATTGCTTTTTAGAGGACTGTTATTTCCACTTATCTTCTAGATCATATTATGTTGTACAATGAAAGCCCAACCGTAGTTTTTCCTACCTAAGCCAAAACAAAGTTTGCCACCCATTGCCCATCTCTGGTTTGTGTGGGAAGTGTGCTTGTGCAAGATTGTGGTCAGTGGAGCAGAGCTTTGGCAGCTCTGCATAATGATGCCTCACAACAGAGGAAAACCTGCCAAATCTGGTGCTTTTCCTTGGTCCTTAGGAGTCAGACTCTGTGAATAGGCACTTAGAGAGTGAATGGGAAGTGGAAAGATGCCCTAATTTCTTAATTCTTCTATGCGAATGATGTAGGTCACAAGTAAAATCTTTTTTATGACCTGCAATATTGGGATTGTATCTATTTCAGAGCCCATTAAGTTTTGATAACTAAGGTGGTTTAACGACACACTGTACTGTGGGTTTTTTTCTTCAATATGTATGTATGTTTAACATGATGATGTTTTACATGTGCAATTCAAATGGTAAATACTGGAAAGAAAATTAACTATTTTCTTTTCAAGTGAAGAGTTGGGGACTGTTGTCATTTTAAAGGCAGCTTTAAAATACTTTTTAATTGAACCTCTGTTTTGTCTATAATACCTGCTCTCTAAAATCATACCTTAAAGATGCAACACTATTTTGTTTTTCTTCCCCTAGTTTTATACTACGTACTTTCCAATTCAATCTCAAAGAGTCATGTCAGTATAGTCTTCTGACCTCAGCATCCAAACTCATATAGATTGCAATATGGCTGGGAATTTGGATAGGAATTGCTATGCAGCACAAGGGTGGGTTTTTCAAAACCCTTCTACTAAAGACTGTGATGAAATGTTTTATGCCTGTACTGTCTGCAATGAAGAGATGTGGAATTAAGGAGAGCTGTAAAACATGAAAACTCTAGACCTGCATATGATTACTCATATTAAATTGAAGTAAATTATATTGAGAGTTTTCCACCTCTAAAACAAGATTTGTTGTGTTTCTCTACCTCCTTTATTTTTACATGTGAGATACTGGCTGTCGAGGGAAGAATGGAGTAGTGCTCTGGCCTTTCATCTCTGGAGAGAGAGGGATTTGTAAATTGGATAAAGGTCAGTAGGGAATATTAGTTTAGTTGGTGGTGTCAGATGAGTTCTTCTCTAGACCACACAACCACTGTGCAATTGGCAAAAGTATGGTAATAGGCTGTGGTCTGTCAATTTAATGAGATATCGAGGGGGATCAGAAGGATCGAGAGAGGTTTTTAGTATCCACTGCAATGCTTTGCAAAAATCTCTCACAGAAAAAGGGAGATGCTTTAATTACAGCTCTGAAAGGGAAACGTGGCTTATTCTGTGGAGCTCTGGTCTGAACCAAGGTCCACACTGGACACTGTTTTGAGGTATCCAAATGTGAGAGTTCATTCGGATCATTCCAGAGAGGTCAGAGCGTGCCTTTCTCATCGCACCAACTTTCATCTGAGTGCGCCTTCACCTTGCAGGGAAAAACTAAGAAAAGGCATGTAGATGGCAGGGTGCACGGCCAAATTCAGAAGCCACTCTGGTGTGTTCAGTATGTTTGCACTACAGGTGAAAACCACCATCCTGGGACTACAATGTTACCAACAGACTCTCCCCAGACAGCAGAAGAAAATGGGAAAATTGTAGAGCTGTGTTGGTTTACAGGCATTTTGTGTTCCCCTACTAAGAAGCAGGTAGACATATCCTTTTTTGTGATGATAATATCATGCACAGGGCAGTAAATTATTCACATACATTACTAACTGATGTGTTTTATATTTTCTCAGATTGTCCAAAAGCTTTGCAACATCTGTGAAAATACTTATTGTTTGGAAATTGCACTGAGAGTAATTCCAAGAAAATATTCTTCGTTTTAGACAGGTCCTTTGAAAATATTGATTTTTCAGAGTCTGAGAAGCGTTTACACATTTTGTTAGTCACTTAGATCATGTGGTATTTTTCCTGTCCCTGGCTGTGCAAGGTTGATTCTTAGAGCGACTCTTTTATTTCAGGTGGAAAGCGTCCCTTCCATCTGTTTTTTGTAATCACCAGTTTCATGAACATTTGTCACTGAATGCATTCCTTGTATAGGTTTTATGGACAACTAAAATAACAGTTGCAAATACAGCCACAAAAAGTTAGAGATTTTTTTTCTTTTTTGAGCAAAAATTTATTTTAAAAATTTTGAAAACATAATTAAGCTCATGTTAGGCTATTAAGTAAGGATACATTGTATTCTGTGATAGCCTGGCTGCTGGTAATGTGCTCTGGATACATCTCTGTGTGTGCTGGTTATGGCCTCCTCTACCTGCATGCAGATCACTGGATGTGTTCACAAGCAGACTGCGCACACACTCCATATTGCATCTTTCTGTTACTTACATCAAGTAGAGATTTGCACATGCAATTGCCTTTCAAAGTGGACAATGTTGTCATACCCTTACATACAAAGACCTAGGAACTGCAGATCCTCACCTGATTTCTCCTAAGGCTCTTTGGTGAGAGTTGTTCTTTCTTTTCTTGCAAAATGACTGCAAGTACAGAGAGATTTGAGTGCTTTATCAGTATCATAACTATACCTTGGGAAGGCTCCCCACATCTTGAAGTCTATAGCTATGGAAAATAAATCCATATTTTGAATATCAATTTTTCTTTTAACCTATTTGTAAATGATTTATTGTAGTGGAAAATCAGATGATGATAAGATAACACTGTTTAGAGGTCATTAAAGAGTTTTCAGGAAGTTTCTACAAAGGTACTGTTCTTATATTCTCAGTACGATAAGAAAACTGACAATTTATGTCAAAGTTTGCAAAATGTGTTCGTCTGATAAACAGTCTGCTCAAGGGACATCAATCATACTTCCTTCCCAGAGTATATTGTATTTTTCATGAAGTGAACTTCAGTGACTCTGCACATTCATGTGTTTTGATATTGCAGCATCTTAAGCAGCATCCTTTCTGTTGTAGTGGCTGTAATGCAGTGTGCGGCTTGGTGCCACATATTGTACCAGGCACTAATAACCAGAAGCCTTTGCTTCTGCAGAAGCCAGTGATTGTATGTTCTTCTTTAGCCAGGTGAGAACATGATTGATATGATCTCCATTCCTGGATTTCACAATATGTTTCTTCTCTCGAAGGAGAGGTGTTTCTGTAACATAAAAATTTGGTGTGGAAGATAGTCAGAAGGGAGTTACAACATGAGGCTGCTTTATAGAATACCGTTCTGAAGAGACATTCTGCATCAATGTCATTGAGGAGCATATTTGGCTAAAAGCAACTAAAATATAGACTGTATAATCTACATTCTCACTGTTTTTCTTAACGTGCATTTTAGCTTATTACAGTATAAATCACTTCTCAATTGCTTTGAGCTGAAACAATGCATCTGAGCTTGGGTTAAAAGCCTGTAAGTGCTTCTTTACTTGAACAAAGTGAAATCAGGTTACATTAATAGAAGTATTAATTAATTTGCCCTCATTTATTCAGTAGAATTAGCATTATTGAGAAGCCTTTACCATCTTTAAGTACGTTTAAAGTGTATGCAGGTTTAGTGACAGAGTTTCATCTGTAACACCTAGTGATGTGTCAGATAGTGTAGAAAATTATTGTCCAATTTGGAAACCTGAGACATTACTAAGAAATGCTGTGGGGTGCGTTATAATGAAAATACCAATCCACATTAGCCATGGTTGCCATAAGCAAAAATCTTAATATCTTGGCCAAACCTACTTAAGGTTCATGTAATAAACTCACATTCCTAATTTTATTAGGGATGTGCCAAGTTAAGCACTTTGCTGGCCTTTGGACAGATTTATAGCTTGACTTCTACTGAATTAGTGTTGACTGACAAGAGGGCATTGTTTTATAGGATGCTATTTAAATAAAAACCTGCAGGGTATTTCTGTAATGTTGTCACTTCAAGTCCGAACTAGAAAAAAGAAATGTGTATTAAGGAGGAATCTTCATTAGCTTTCACGAGTTTAATCTAAGGCTGTCAAAAGCTTCCTTATAAGGTAAGACATTGTAATGCCCAGGGACAAGCCTCATCTTTGTTCCAGGTTTTAGTATGAAAGCAGTCTGTTGGACTTACTGGAAATTGGGGAGGAAAAAAAGTCCTCTTCACTTTTACTTGGCAGAGTTGTGTGCAAAGAATAGAGTGTGATCCTCTTTCCCTGTGAATATCAGAATGGCTATTGATGATAGCTGTTTTACTTTGTAACTGTTTTATGTGTATATCACTTGTTCCTGGCAAAACGTGTCATCTCATATTTATTCATTGGCTATCCTGGGCCAACAAACATGCTGACATTTTCATATGTAAATCAGCCTGGTTGTAGATTAGAAAAATTGTCCTTCCTTTAAAAAAATGTTGGTTGGTGGAACAGTCCTTCCCCTTTATAAAATAAACAAATAAATAAAATTTAAAAAAAAAAGGGGGGGGGAAACATGCATCTTCTAGAGTTAAAATTGGGCTGTATGTAACTGTTGTGACTCAGAGCAAAATATTGACCCAAATATCGATAAAAATTAATCTGACCCTTCAGTCCACCCTTGCCAAATATTTTTAAGTTTATGGGAAGTACCATGCAGCCAGGGCACCTGTATTAATATAAATAAATTGCTCAGTGTCTTGTCTGTGGTCACAAATTTGTATAGCCGAGTTGACCATTTGTAAAAGGAGAGTTATTCCTGCCTCACTGAGGTGCAAGGAATGGATATAACTGAATTATTTTATAGAGGTTCAGGACTATCATCCGACCAGTAGAAAGCCTTACTTTTTACAATTAAATTATGAAATATTTGAAGGGAGTATAAGTAGCACCCAGATGTCCTTATTTTGTGCATAATAAAAAACATATAAGGAAACAGCTTCACTGGAGAGAATAACAAAAGGCAGGGACTGGTGTTATAATTTATCAAGAATACATAGAGTTACATATGAAAGATTACACAATAGATTTGCTTTAGGGAAAGAGATATTGTACATACTGATTAAAGTCTACGTAAATCAACTATTGGAAATATGCCAGTCATACCTAGCAGTGCCACTCATGCAATGGATCTCAGCTATGTCTCCCTGACTTTCTTGAGCTTTTTGGTAGCTATTACATACTCTCACCCCATCAGCTGCTCAATCCAGCAAGAGTAAGGTGGGAGACTAACATAATGAGAATTCAGCAACAGAATCGGGATGCGAGTTCTGACTAGTAGAATAACTGATGTCAGTGTAGTTTAAATTCATGCAGAGAATTTATTGGTCTGTGTCTCACCTGTTTAAATATAAGTTTAATATGACAAAGAGTTTCCCTCACACATTATTTGGTCATCATTATGTATTACTTACAAAGCTCCATCATTGTGCATGGTACTTTACCAAGGTAGTTTTAATTAAAAGGTTCTACTTGGAGTTGATGAATGCAATAACATAAGGTTTACAGAGCCTTATTCCACAAAACGTTGGCATATGCACTAGGGCATTCGTGTGACTGCTGGTCATTGATGGAGCCATTACAGTGTTACATCAGTATTACACGGTTGACATGGGAATGTACCTAAACACCTCTTCATTAATGTAGTATTCACAGTAGGTGATAATAAAACTGGATTAAGAATCTGCTTAAAATTGTTCTTATTGATAATTGATTTCTCCATAAAGGAACACCACATATGTTTTTATCAGTATTTGAACTAGAAAAAGTCATGGAGAAAGAGCATCTTAGATTTATTTTTTATTTTTATTTTTATGTGGGTAAATATAATTAAAATATCAAACAAACCTACTGTTGAGGGCAGCAATTAATAGACAAGGTGTTACCTGTTTGATCTGTGGGTTCTTATCCTTCTTCTAGTTCAATCAATGGTAAAGTTTAATTGGGAGCAGCATTGCATGCTAATGTAAGTATTTTCTTGTCTTCCCATAATATGTCACGAGGCTTGTCTGGATATGTGGTCAAGAGTAAGTCTGAGCTTTCTGAGATAGTACCGACTGTGTTCATTGGTTTTGATATTGGAAGAATCACAGACTTACGCATAGCACATTTTCATGTTGATGGGGAAGCCACCTCTTCCTTCTGTACGTCAGAGGATAGGGTGTACTTCTTTTGCTTATGTGCTACTTAATGTATTCCATTGGCAGAGGTACTTCACTCCTCAGGTCTGTAGCTGCCAATTCTGCTCTAATTAATAAGCATGAAACTAAACTCCCAATCTCACAACTCCTTCTCTGACAACTTCACACCCCATTAAACCCTAACTTTCTAACACCTTAAAAATACTTCTTTCCACAATAAAGTACTTTTCTTTATGGATATATGCATCACAGTTAGCAGAGTCGATCTTAAACCTGCTTAGTCTAAGAAATCTGGGTTTTCCCCTAAAAAGAATTCAGAAACATTCAGAAGTAGAGGCTTAAATTAAAACAATAAAAGAATTATTATCCTTTAAATGTATGTATATATACCAGTATAACTGAAACCTGTGCATAGTCAGGTGCTTGCCACATAATTTGGGGGGTTTGCAACTTAAATGTGTATTTGCACATTGCTACCTTCCCTGCTTCTAAAATGTTAACCTCTTTATATTTGTGTTCCACACTGCTACACATTACTTTTAACATGAAGAAAGCTGCATCTTTTTTGTCAAATGTGAAATCGCCACATATGTGGTACTACATTGAAATCTGGACTGTAAAGGACAATTAGAAGCTGTGTGACAAGCAGATCGAAGCTCTGTTGGATCTCAAGTCATTCTTTCCATCAACTTTAGGAGAAGCGAGATCAGGCTTAGTGAGAGAGAGAAGAAGATGGGGATCAAGGATGAAAAGGAGAGCTCTCCTCCAAAATGCTGCAGAAGTCTGAGAGCAATTCAAAGCACTTGCTGTTAAATACCACCAAACTCCAGGAGATTCCAAAAAATCACTATAAATCAAATTTTGGAGCATAGACTTCCATATGGGTTCAGAAGCTGTCAGCTCAAGGAAAATGTGAGGGAACCAGGTCCTGGGAGCAGAATCCCATTCCTGTTTCCTGTGCTACTTCTGCTTTTAGCCAGGGTATCTAGCTTAAAATGCATCAACACCCTGGGAGTAGGGCACAGAAATTAATGGACAAAACATCAGGCTATGATTTCACATGCTTTTTCTGTTTCTCCTTTTACACCCTTCTCTCTTTTATGCTGATCCTGCTTTGACAGGAGAACTAGAGCACAACCATGTCCAGAATATCCTTGCATAGCCTGATGGTTAGTACACTGCCATAAGAGCTGGGAATTTGGGGTGGCCCTAGAAGAAAACGGCTAATAACTGGGAGCCCCGCATTTCCCATCTGACTGGATTTTCTGAAACAGGAACTGGCCTGTTTCTTCTGCCCTTGGGTAGAAGCCTACCCTTGAAAAAGCAATGGCTTTTTTATTCACTCTCAAACCTGGGAGATATATCAGGTCTGACTCTGTAATTCTGAAGGGCTAAACCAAAATCCCAAATCCAAAATAACCAGTCTTCTTGCAAAAGAAAGTGATGGTGAAGTCTTGCATTGATCCATATTTTTATTTCTAAGGGACATTTTTGATCTATCCTCCTATTTTTGTAGGTTATATTAAATGTGGTTTGATTTGGATTCACACTTTAATTCCTTTTGATAAGCATAGTGTCAGCCAGTCTTCCTTGCATGTTTCTTGGAGTGCTTTTGTTTCCCCAACAAGTATATGGCCTAGCTTAGCACAAGCTATTAGCCTCCCACTTCTTTCATCTGTCCCATTAAATTTGCTTTTTTTTCCCCTGCAGTCTGAAGATGCTCTTGCACAAGTGATGTCATCTCTAATCCTGTTTTTCATTTGTATCATGGATGTTGCTAACCACTCTTTAAATAAAAATACAACATGATTCTAATATGCTAAGGAGCTCCACGGATAACCATATAATTTCAAAATGATACTGATTTTGTTTATATGCAACATAATCTTTTACAGTTCTTAGTCTTTATTTGAAGCATTGCAAAGTGGATTTTTATGAAAGGTATTATAAAGGACTCCTTGTTTTTTCATAACAGATTTGAACATTAACTGATCAGAGTTCAGATAAATAGTCTTTACTCTCCATTAAAATATTAAAAAGCCTTTGGTAGGAAACTGGCGTAAAGATCCTTCATTCTTGTTTAATGAACACTTGTTGGCAAGTATAACACTTTAATAGCTTTGCAGAATGAATTTTGTGTGAGCATCCTCCATTTCCCTGTCAGACACTTGTCCAGGTGCTGGGAATTTATTGGGGGAAGCATATTTTTACTCATTAGTTCTGTATTTGATTACAGAACAGTAAAATATGAACCACTAAGTCCCCGAGGCATAGCTGTGTACATTGAGATTAGTAATTGCATGTCATCGTGTTTTCCATTGGAATTTATATGGACAGATAGGATAGGTGCTTCTTAAGTAGGTTTAAAAGCAAAGCAAATTTGTATTTAATCTTTTTTGCAGGCATATTTTCCCTAATGGAGTAAAGGTTAGGCTAGATGATACATTTTAAATATGGTTTTAATTTATTTTTCTCTCTTCTTTTTTTTTTTTTTTGCCTTTGTTGAAGTATGAGGTTTTCTTTCTGACAGACTAAAGGAAATATATTGTAGCTGAAAAATTTGATTCTGTATGTGCTAATATAAACAGAAGGAAAGAATTGTATTGTCAGCAATGGGTGTTTATGAATATATGTTTATACGCAATATGTAGACAACATTTTTATTTTTAGCCACCTTTTAATGCTGTAGGTATGAATGAAAATCATGTAGCAGCTCTAGGGACAAATTTTATTCAAACTGAATAAAAGAATGACATTTTTTAATGTCTTTAGTATGCCTGTTCTTCAAGAACAGCTAAAAATGCATTTAAAATTTCACACATTAAGAAAAGCCTCAAAATAAAAATGAAACTGATAAAAAAAAAAATTAGTAGGTTTGAAACATGAACTCCTTTTGGATCATCTTGAAGGGTTAAATAATGCTAAATATATTGTGCTATCCTCTTCTGTGTAAAAGCGCTCATAAATGCATTTTCCAAAACTGAATCTAACGATGTACTTAATAGTCACAAAACTGGCACATTTGATAATTAATGTTCCTTACTGAATTTTTGCTGATGCAGTATAGCCTTAAACAGAGAGAAATGTTAACTCGTGTACTTGAACCATCAGCTGTTTGGAAACTTCACCTTTATTGATGTGAAATACCTGTGTAAAAGTGCTTAGCAGGAGGCCTTAGTTAGCACACCTTCGCCTTAGTGTGAGAACTTAAACTGTAAAAGTTTCTGGTTTGTGGAGTATATATGTCTGTACAAGGCATGCAATATTGTGATTGTGTTCAATGGGGAGCCAATTATTGTGCCCCGCTGGCAAATGCAGAAATATTTATACTTCAGTCATTGAATGAATCGGCATTCAGCTGAACTCCTACACTGACATAATGAGCAGCAAATGTACGTTGTGTGCCACCTGAACAGGAGGCTGCAGAAATAGGGCACAGAGTTACCATGCCACCGCACTGGTTGCCCTTCAGTCATAGTAGCTGATTGAACTTGCATTGGCCCACGTTGTGCACGTCCATTGCTAGTGCCATGTACCTGTTTGATCAAAATGTTTGAAGGACGATGAGAATAAGATGTAATTTGTGCACAAGTGAAGATTTACAGGGTCTAAGATTTAAAAGTGTCTATTTAAAACTAGAATGAGAAGACTGTATCTTAACAATGTAGGCAAAATGCAATTAAAATAGATAAGATATTTAAGTTTGGGAAATACATGTTGAGAATGGATACTAAATAATTTTTTTTTCTTTCTTTTTCACGGTCATGTTCTACAGCAGTAGTGACAGGCTATTTCCTTGCTGGTAAATTCCCACTGATTTCACAGTACATATATTGAATATACTACATGTTACAGAGCTGAGAGTCAGAGGATTTTGAGGGAGAAAGAAATGTTGAAGGGTAATTGGAGCCACACAGGGAGAGTAGAGGAGGGATCAGGGTAGCAAAAGAAGGCTCAGAGAGGATTGTAGAGGCTCTGGGGAAGCTGAAAGTGGATCAAAACAGGACAAATGGAGGTAGAAAGGATCAAAATGCCAGGGAGAA
Source organism: Haliaeetus albicilla (assembly GCF_947461875.1). Taxonomy (NCBI): domain Eukaryota; kingdom Metazoa; phylum Chordata; class Aves; order Accipitriformes; family Accipitridae; genus Haliaeetus; species Haliaeetus albicilla. The sequence goes on along the minus strand of NC_091490.1, from coordinate 17,710,600 downwards.
GGAAAAGAGAGGATTGGAGCTATATAGGAGTTCAGAGGAAAATGTGTGATCGGACAGGATCAGACCAATTTTGTACTAGCTGACACAAGGTCAGAGGAGCAGGAAATAAGGAGAGCTGGAAGAGTTATTTGGATCCTAAGTATATGGAGGAGGAAGTAAAAGAGAAGCAAAGAAAGAATGGGAGCCAAATAGAAGAGCAAATATTAGAGCTGCATGAGGGATACAGCAGAAGTCAGGGTATCAGGAGAGCTGAGTGAGGATCAGAGAAGAATTACATGAAGAGCTATCAGGAAAGCCAGGAGTGGGTCAGGGAAGCTTACAGAGATTTCATCAGAGTGGCCAGAGGGGCAGAATGATGTGTCATGTTAGCCTATTGCTCAGCATACCGCAATTAGTTCAAAAGCCCTTACAGAGCATCTCAAAGGGTGGAAGTACCAAGAATATTAGCATGTTGTTATATGGCAGATTTGGTTCATTAGCAGAAGCAAGGCTCTTACCTAATTTATCTCCTGTGAGGATTTGGCTTGTTGGATGTTGTCCTGGCTGCTGCTTCAGAATCCAGTAGTGATTTCTCAGGGGTGCTGCAGTCATAAGGCACAACCTAAAGATTTTAGGCAGCTTGCTTTCTGAACATCCCAGCATTTGGAGGCTTATGCCAGAGCCTCAGCATTATTTTAACAATTTATCTGAAAAATAAACTGATGTCTTGAAGCATGCAGATCTTCTGTGGAAGTCTTTAAGCAGGCAAATTTTACCTGAAGAACAATCTCTAACAAAAGCTTGCTATTCTGGACTACAGTAGCATAGGGACTATACACCCGCCTTGGTATAGTGAATGTGCTTCTGCCTATCCTGGCCTCTATACAGACTTCGTCACTAAGCCACAAAGGTGGTTCATTTCATATTCATTTGCTATGGAATAGCTAATTCTGGCAGATGCCATCGCTTGCCACTGCTGATGGCGTAGGTTTGTCAGTCCTCCCAGCACATAGCAAAGAATCTTTTTGAGAGGAAAGCATTCTGAGAACACGCATTCTCATTTTGTCCTATTCATCCCCACTCAAAACCAAACTGAATGGCATTAATTATCACTTCAGGTAGTAAATCAGTTTCTCATTTGTGAAAGGAATGCTTCATCTTGAGTCCCTTTTTGTTTTGTATAGCCAGAGGGCTACTACAGATGGTATTGAACTCATAAGAATCATTTTAGCGTTACTCCAGCACAAAGCATATTATAAATGGATAACCTTGTTTTCCTAAAAAACCATGAATAACTGTGGCTTTAAATTCGATTATTCTCCTCTGTCCTCCTCCCTCCGACTCTAAAAACATGTATTCAGAATCTTACTTTAAAGTCAAGGCAATGTGCTGATTGACTGTACTGACATAATTGTGTTAATGACTGGACATTGAGACTACATTGTTAGATGTGTTGCTTATCATCACTATTTATTTGGCTCTGTTCTGCCAAGCTTGAGTTATATTTCTTATACATTGTGGTTTCGGTCAGTCACTTAAACTGCTTCACTGTTGAAATAACATTTTTTCCAAGTCTTTTAGCTGTAGTTCAAGAGAAAGAATTCTTCCAGAGCATCATTAAACAGGGTTCAAAGTTTGTCCTCACCGAAAGGCTGAAAGTTTGAGCACTTAGAAAATGAATTCTTTGATCAGTAAAATTATTAGTGAAACTACTTTCTTTCTGCCTCTCTCTCTTTTTTTTTTTTTTTTTTGTTTTAATACATGGATCCATTTTTCTCTCAAGTTAATGCCAATAATGCATTTTAATCTACAAAATATCTCTTCTCTATGGTCACAACTGAACTCCTGCAGATACCATCTCAAACTTTTGAAATGTCCTGTTGTTCAATGGGAAAGCAATGGGAAATGCAGACATTTTTATGCTATGTTGCTTCTATGAGTCACCAAGGTTTTGGCTTATATTTCCTTTTCGATTATGTTTCACTGTGTAGTTGTGAATCTCCTTGTGGTCCTTTAGCGGATGCTTGATGTGAACACAGTTTAACAAATAGTAATATTTAAGCAATACCATGATCATGGGAGGTATCAAACCAGATTTAAATTAAACTTGGTATCATTCTTCCCTAGTTCTTTCCATTGTAAGAGAAGCATCATCATTAAAAGGTGAGCAGCAAATAAAGTATGAACAGTTAGAAGTCATAAACAGGATGTACTTATTCAGTGATGGAAGCCATCTCAGGGTTGCAATTATTCCACATTGTGTGGGCATGTACTTCTTTCTGACTAGTGCTAATTGGGAGGCATAAAGCTCTTTCAGCCATCCTGATAAATTCAACACTGAGGTGATTTATTCAGCATAGGCTCATTTTGCTTGTTTTTTGTAAACCAAAATAGCAGATGACAAAGTTCATATCCTGAAAAAGAAAGTTTGGATTCAGACCTGCAGCTGCTGCAACTTTGAATTATCTCTTCCTTTTATGTTTATCAACATCTGGACATCTTCATTATAGCATAGTTGTCCTTTCTTGGAGATGGTTGTACCTCCTGTATTAGTGATGTCAAACTTGAAATAATAAAAAGATTGGGCAGACTTTTTCAAGACTTATTTATATCCTGAAAGGGCAATTTTAAAAGGGCCCCATGGTAACTGTAACTTCCATGATGTTGCTGAAGAATCACAGCGGTGGTCATCTGAGTATAATTAAATAACTTGTAAATTCAGTGCACATGTGGGCTTTCTTAGGTGTGACTGGGAAATTCTACCACACAATTCTTTCCAGGAACTGGACTCCTACAGGCTATTTCAGTAGGAACAATTAAAAATAATTGTTCTTATACCAGCCATAAATGTCTTGAAGATAGTGTCAAATAATTACAAAAATACCTTAAAAATATGGGTCACTGCTATCATAATCAGGGGAGAAAAATCTACATTTGTGATCGGACTGATAGCAGTCAAAGTTCAGCTAAGCTGTCACTGACTGTGAAGTAGCCAATTATGATGCAATGTGTATATGCATTTGGATTCAATGTCTAACTTGCTAAGTCATTGTATTTGACACATGAAAGAAAGTATTAGTAATACTGACTCAATACGTATGACTATCATATGACAATTTTATTTTCTTATTTTTGAGGAACATTCTGACTGTGTAGGAATCAACAAGCTTGTCAAGTTGTTCTGCAAAATTGGTAGGGTAATGAATCAGTCTAGTTATATTCTCTTTCTGTGACAGTATTGAGAAATTATAAAATTATACATGCTTTCTCTGTCTCTCTTTACATACACACACACCCCAAGTGTATAGTGTGTGCACATATATATAGATATGTATTTGTCCATTGTGTGTGGTGGACCATACACACACGCACATACTTGTAATATTTGCGTTTTGCCAAAGAAGATACTCATCATGACGTATTGCACTGTAGAGTTTTGAAAGGCTACTGTAATGCCTCCTTTGCTGTTGTCTTGAGTAGCCATTGGCTTTCTTTACAAAGTTAAAATCCTAGTTTGAATTTAGGCAGACACAGGGAAGTGTTATCTGTAGTAGTGTTGATTCAGCCTGTTATAGAGGTAGAAGTAGACTGCAAAGTTCAAAATAGAATTTTAATTACTCCAAACCGTCAGGTGCATTGCCCATGAGCAGTAAGTACAGGTTTAAGCATGGATACTAATTTGAAGATGCATTGCAGCCTCCTACCACATGGGATACCAAAGATTTGAAAGATCGGGACTTTGGATTATCAGATCTTTGGGATAGTGAATGCATCTCAGTCTCTTGTATATGATGCAGACCTAACCCTGTACCTTAATTTTCATATGTATGTAAGAATGTATATTTTAATATGTAGCCTGTTTTCAGATCACCATTTGAAATTTCAAATATTAAAAATCTAGATCTATATTTTGTAGCCTGAAGCAGGCTGTTAACAGAGTGTAGATGGGATGCAATTGCTTTTCTAGAGAGAGCTACACTGGTGGCCCTTCTAGCTTGTTTGTTTTATTCTGTGTAGATGTAGGATTTGGTCCTGAAAACACAAGTGCCTACCTCTTTGCATACACGTAGTTCGCTGAAGTCTGTGGGGCTGCTGATAATCATTAAATTAACTCTCTGGTAAGTGTTTCCAGGCTTAGAGACTTGGTTAAGGAAAAAAGGCAATAAGAGAAGATTCTCATTTTTGACTTTTCATTAAATCATCCTGTGTGATTTCTGTTCATCCCCACAACATAATTCTGTTTTTTCTCCTCATTTAGATGTATTGCTTTTGGTTTTGTTTGTTTTAAAGATGGAAGCTCTTTAAACCATGGTAGTTATTTACTTTGGGTTCAATGTCCCTCATGCGGGAGCCACAGATGTATTTTTTCCCTTGGAAAAAAAAAAGAATTAATTTTTCAATTTCGGACTAAGGGTTCATGTCAAAGATGAAAGAAAAAATAATTATTTGTAAGCCATATTAAACATTGGCCATTAAAAAGGAAATTGGAACATGTCATGTCAAATATCGAGAGAGAGAGAGAGAGAGAGAAACGGAGGGAGGGAGTTGAGAGGCACATTCCTTGAAGTAACTAGAAAGAGTCTCCTGGTGAAATGGAGGCATCCTGGGGATCGCCGACTTTAATTAAGTAGAAATGATCAAGGCACCAGGGTACTTCCGGGGGATTAATGACTGACTGGGAGACTTGATGGCCTCAGGCAAAGCTGTAGGCCATTAACCCCAGCCAATCCTTCGTTTTTCAGGAAATGCCCTGTGCCAAGGTCATTTTTGCTATTATAGCTAAGGATGAATCTTTTTCGTAGTCTCATGAGAGTCATGGAGTCCATGATTTTTGTGTTGGTTTTTTTCCTCTTTTTAATATCTGACTTATGACATATGGGGATATTTTCATTAGATTGCCTGTGCTGTAGTGAGAGAATAGCTTGATACAGTTCTGGTCTGAATTTTGTGAAGATTAGTACATGAGCAGCCTACATGCATATTAGCCAAATGAGCATCAAGGGATTAATCAATAGGCCAAAAGCATGAGGAGGTTCAAGACTGTTGGATTATTAAATTTGATCCCAAGAATAAAATTGCAGCCTTTAATAAAAGTATTGTTACTGAAAACAGTCTTGGATCTGTGTGGATGACTTGTACTTCTAGCATCCTGTGGCAGAGTTTCAGAAGTCATTGTATGGCTTTTTGCTTCCCTCTCACCCTTGTTTTTCCCAGAGTCTGAGGGATCATGGAATGTATCAAAACTGCCCTTCTCCAGAGCCATTTCTTTTGTTTGGGAGAAGGTGCAGCCAAGCATTATGTTTTAACTACCAACATCATCTGCCATTTGTCCCCTCTCCATGGTTCTTGGATTCTTCATGCCCAACAGCTTCCCATCTTAGCTCCCTACACCATGAACAGGGGCATGTAAAAGGAAAATGTTGCCAGGGATTGAAACCAAGCTTAGAAGAGCAAGGCAGTATTGATGTCCTTCCCACACGGAGTCCCACCACATTGATAAAAATACATTAGATATTATTGGACATTGTTGCAATTGGAGGAAAAAAAGATTTCTAGAAAATATGGCCAGTGCTGTAGGGTTCCCAGACTCCCGTGCCTTTACCTCATTTTAACATCGGCAGATTCTTACTGAGCTGAGGACTTTAAGGTTGTGCATCCTGGGAGGTGAGCCAGCTAGCTAACCAGACCCACAACCCCTCTTCCCTCCCCCCCCCCCCCCCCCATTTACTGGAAAAGCATCTTAAAAACAACTGCTAAAAATAGAATTGTTGATTAAAATAATTTAAACTAAAAAGCTTTTAAGCAATAGATCAAGCTCTTTAGCTTTATGAGCTAAAGGTAATTAGAAGCTGTCCACTTAATACTCTTGACACAGAATACTGTTGCAGCCACGTATAATTTTATTGCTTATCTACAGAGGTCAGAAGCAAGGAACAGACCCTGTGTCTCATTTAAACACTTCTGCTTCAGCCACTGTTCCTGTTCCATCTTATCTTGAATAGCTCATGCTGAAATCAATTCATAATATTTTGCTTGTTACACTCAGAGACGTTATCACCTATGAAACATGCCTTAATAGTAACTTGGAAAACTCTAGCCAGCCTTCTGTACAATATACGTTTGTCCTCAGCTCATAAAGCAGCTTACCTGGAGAGGAGCCAGGAGGGCCAGCTCAGGGGAGGCTGCTGCAGTGGCAGACTGACAGATGCCTACTCTTACCTGGCTGGAGCAGCCCAGCGTCTGTGTCTCCCTGTCCCCTGTATTTGTCTTACCTTAACGGGCGTGTTATCTTTTGACATGGCAGATGCCAGCCTGATAGATTCACTGTAGTCTGTTGTCAGTCTCTTACTCACTGTCTGTCTTCAGTCTTTCTACATATACATCTATTTACATATAATAACCTGTATGCTTACATAAAAGTGAATAAAAGCCTTTTTCTAGTGACTACGTGAAGGATTCTGATATAATGATGGCAGGCCATAAGGCCTAATAGTTTAGTTATTTTAAAAATTAATGCTGACTTTCAGTTTCTATCCAAATCTTTCTGGTTAATTGGTTAGATACATGCTGGACTTTGAATTATTGTATGTAACTGCTGGTGGGAAAGGAAGAATGGTTAGCACTGTTGCCATGCCTGCCATTTTTCTGGTTTCTAAGAGTAGGGAGGGAATCCTAGTCCTTTTGTTTCTTTGTTTCTGAAAAAGCAGAGGCAGTGAGTACCTGTGTACTTCCTAAGGCCCATATCCAAGGCCCCGAGTGAGTTTTCTTGCTATTTGTCTGGAGAGCCTGTGAGGATGCTCATTGCATTCCTTCACCTGACTCTGTATCAGGTGAGTGGGATGCTTAGTTTTCCAGGTCAGGGTGGTGGAAGGCAGAGGTAAGGTTTTCTTAACTAGAGAAGTGATGGGTAAATTGATGCTTCCACTGCATTCAGGGGGTAGAGTACGTTATGAGGGGGAAAAAATAGTTGAATAAAGTAACATGCCAGAACAGTTATGTTTTTAAGGTACCTTTAGTCTAAGAAGACCCAAAAGTTCTTCAGCTGATTTTCCTGCAATTGAAATGAAACTTTTTGGACCAAAAGTTATGTTAGCAGCACCACTAAACACAATGCTTTTTAAGAGGAAAAGTGAAGAATAACTTCTCGAATTGAAACTGCAGGGGGAATTTTAGGTATGCAGGATGTAATTACCAGAACTGGAATTTGGCCAGGTCACTGTGATTAACACCCGTATTCTTGTTAAAATTGCCATGGATTTTTTAATGATCAAAAGTGGTTAGGAGTGGACCTTGAATTTCTGTTTCACCCGCCAGAAGTAAATGCAAAATACCAAGAAAGTCAGCTCTGTTATTTGACTTATATTCCACCAGCCACTGATGTGGAATTGGCTTATAAGCAATTCAAATATAAACAATATACTTCAAGCAGAAGTATTTTTTTTGAATCAAAAGAAATTTTTGTGCTTTTATTTTTTTTTAATATATATATATAATATATATTTATTTATTTTATGGCAGCAGGGTTGTTGTAAGCATTATACTATGGAGACACTGCTTCTGTGGAAAGTTAGTTGGTTTGTAGTTACCATTCCCCAATACAAATACAAAATCTAGTTGCAGTTAAAACATGTATGGTTTATGTTTCTCAATAGCAGTGTTTAACGTAAGCTGTGTTTCTGAGTCACCTTATTCTGATGCACTGTAAAATACTCACCCAGCATCAATACTACTTTCTTTTTTATGTATTTCTTATTGATAACATTAATGAAAATGGGCATAATTTAAAGTTTCTCCACAATTGGCATCAGTCAAAATTAGTCCCTTCAGACTAATGCTATAGAAGCAAAGGACGGATGAAAGCTATCGAAATGGAGTTTTCTCCTCTCAGAGCAATTGACTTCCACTTTCCCAGGCAGAGTGACCCCTGCCAGCATAACTGACACTTGAAATCCCACAGCTAAGTTTTATCGAGCCAAAACTCTGACCCAGCAAGCAACATTTGAGCTTGAACTGGATGCTAAGGATCGGAGGTTTATTTAAGGGATACATCCATTAATCACCTGTACCACATACTTGCTTTTGCACTGTCTGTTCAAAAGAGGCATCTGTAGAAATGCTCTGAAGCACATTTTGCAATTTAGAACAGAAAACAGAATATAGCTTTTTGTCCTTAATATTCCAATGAGATTTGGTAGCTTAACCAGAGCTGTACTACAAAAGCATTTATGGTTCATGTTATATTAATACTGTGGCCTGATTATCAAAAACCATTACTCTTGGTTATCTTGCACAGGCTGAACTGAGCTGCTATAAGTCAGACAGACTGCCTGTACACAGTATGTTCCATGTTTATGATAAGAGTATTTTTAATGTAAAAAGAAATTTGTAAAATTATTTTCCTTTAACAATTGTATTTATTATAAATAATGTGCACTCAGAACTGCTTTCTGTGTGCAAGGGAAAAGCATAAAGAAACTAGACACTCAGAATGTCACTAACCTTTCCTGACTCTGTTTTCTAATGGACAGTTTTACTCCTGGTCAGATGTAGGGGTCTGAATTTTGAAACAGATGCACTGTTTACTTCACCCTTGGCAGAGAAACAATAAGCTGCTTGCTTTTCTTCTGTGTTTCGTTTATATTTGTGTTCTCTTTTAGTGATGTGCCTCATGGCTCCTTTTTTATTGTAATGATACTGTATTATATACCACAGCATTTCCCTATGGAGTAAAGTCATTGTTTCAAAGTTCTTTGTGGAGATGCATGCATTTAGGATTTTTTCCCAGCAATGATTGCATTTTTTGTAACCTCTAATGCTAATGCTATTGTGGTTGACTTTTTTAATTTAGTGCTCCCTCACTGTGATACTTTCACAGGGCTTGTTTGTATTTGTAGAAAGAGAGTAAAAGAAAGAGTTTCTAATAAAGTATGGGCTTGGTCCCAATACTAATTTTCCTGTCCTGGTTATCTGTTTTTATTACACATGCTAGTCTGATAGGGATATGACAAATGCCATGTGCCCTTACTATCCAAAACACATGGGAGTAGGTTAATTCATATCTTCCAATGTAGCTTTCTAATTCTCTTGCAAACATAAATATAAGAAGTACCTATATGGTGCCATCTCCCTCTTCTTACACCGTCCTTACTTGAAGTATTTTCCAAAACCTTTATTTCAGGCATTTATTCTTTTCAGCATAAAGTCATTAGAAAAGTATTCCTGACAAATTGTTTGAAATATAGCCTCTTATGCCATGTTTTCCTCTTCTCTTTAGAGAAACTGTTTTGTATATGTAGACCTTTACACTTTAATTTGATGATCCTGAAAGTACAGGCTGTGTTCTGAACACAAAACCTGGTCTGTTAAGGGGGCAGAGGTTTTCTGGAATATTTCTCTCTCTTTTGTTATAATTTGCATGAAAAATACCAGACCCCACATAATTGTTGCTTTGCTATTGTGACACTGTACAAGTAGCTGTTTCCAATGTCAAAAATTATAATGTGAAAAGAAGTTTAGTAGCAGCGAGAGGGTGGAGAGGGGAGCCTACTGCCAGCCCATCAAAGTTTCATGGCAAACTCGCCATCATCTGACGGAGCAAAATGTGTGCACTAACTGGGCTCCCATCAAAGCTCCATGGAAATAGAGTCAGCAAGTAACTGGAGCTTCCACACTATATGTTGAGCATTATGCCATTTTGTTTGGTGTCTAATGAAGAATTAACATGTTTTATATATGATAGCTGCTAATTGCTTCATTATCCATGCAAATCAGAAAGGCAAACTGTGCCTTATCATAAAATCAGTAACTAGGCCATTTAAAAGCAAGGCTCTGAGAAGCATTATTATGTCCATACTTCTTCTTTGCCTTGTGCATCCTTTTTTATGGCTTTGCATTAAGTTGGTAGTGTTTTCTCCATGGTCGTTTGTTCCTTTAGATTAGTCTTAGGTTAAAATAAGCTTATTGCTGACAAATTCAGGGGAATTTTGTGGCTTCTGGAACTCAGTCTGTCCAGCTGGAGTAGAGATACCATTTCTGTTAGTGATAAGCACAAACTGTCTGGGAGTAAGGGGAGGTGGGAGGAAAGAAGCAGAATGATGAAACTGTGCATCTGCTTTTCAGCCCATTCCCTTGTGAAGCCTGGGTCAGTCCTGGAACTGCCAGTCATGAGGGGCCCAAGGCAAAAGGGGGTTTCTGGATGTGACAGCTCTCTGGTTACAGCACCCAGAGCCAGGGAGAGAGGCCTCGTGTGCTGAGCTGTACCTTCATATCACAGTTCTTGCTGGATGGCTCCTTCCAACAGGGAGAAGGCCTCAATACTTTCTGTCCTTCAGACTATCCCATCCCTAAATTATTCATTAAATGAGGGATGTGAGGGAGGAAGAACTGAAAACCTTTTCACATTTCTCATCCCTTATCTTGCAACTGGTACCTGGAACTTTTCTTGACGCTTGTCTTTAACTCTGGTGTTTTTCTGCCAATAGGACAGAAGACTGATAAATGTGGCTTGGGTTTAGCAAATAAATCAATAAAAATAGTCAAGCTATCTGCAAAAAGGAAGATGAAACCTAGGAAG